>NC_057810.1:548201370-548404992 GCF_018294505.1 Triticum aestivum | reverse complement strand
AGACGCCCGACTGTGGCATTTCTTTTAAAGCCCTTTTTGTGGTGTCGCTCAGACGCCCGACTGTGGCATTTCTTTTAAAGCCCTTTATGTGGCGTCGCTCAGACGCCCGACTGTGGCATTTCTTTTTAAAGCCCTTTATGTGGCGTCGCTCAGACGCCCGACTGTGGCATTATTTGTTATTTATTTCATAAATTTCTTTTATACTATCCTGTTATTGCAATTTTATAAATAACTTGCTTGCACGGATCCGAGAGTTACTTATCTTTTGTGGCTGACGTCATGAGCATAAAATATTTTTCAGCACATCATTGTTATATTATACCTGTGTTCATAATGTTTGCGAGTACATTCAAAGTACTCACTGGCTTGTCCCTGGCTATTGTCTTGGCCAGACTTTCCTGCACGGAGAGGAGCGACGCGATGCCAGCCCCGGAACCCACGCAATGGAGATAGCAGCCTCGCGAAGATAGGAATTAACCTGGTCAGCTGTTCCCGTGGGAAGTGGAGTCCCATAGACACTGATGCTTCACAACCCGCTTCCGCCATCAACCACTAGAAACCATTTGTTGTACTCACAGGCCAGAATGGTCTTGTACTACATATTTTGTATTTTGCTTGGAATTTCTGTATCAAGTTGGAGCCTCATCAGCTAACAGTAATCCTGGGGCTGATGAGAACGACAGTCTTTTCTGGAAATTTATTACCCAGAAAACCCGGTCGTGACAATATCAAACGGAGTCCAAACGGAATGAAACCTTCGGGAGCGTGATTTTTGGGAAGAATATGATCCGGGAGACTTGGAGTTCACGTCAGAAGATCCTTGAGGAGGCCACGAGATAGGGGGCATGCCCTACCCTCTCGTGGGCCCCTCGAGGCTCCCCCGACCGACTTCTTTCACCTATATAAGCCTACATACCCTAAAAACATCATATATCAAGATAGATCGGGAGTTCCGCCGCCGCAAGCCTCTGTAGCCACCAAAAACCTCTCAGGAGCCCGTTTCGGCACCCTGCCGGAGGGGGAACCCATCACCGGTGGCCATCTTCATCATCCCAGCGCTCTCCATGATGAGGAGGGAGTAGTTCACCCTCGGGGCTGAGGGTATGTACCAGTAGCTATGTGTTTGATCTCTCTCTCTCTCTCATGTTCTCTCTATGGCACGATCTTGATGTATCGCGAGCTTTGCTATTATAGTTGGATCTTATGATGTTTCTCCCCCCTCTACTCTCTTGTGATGAATTGAGTTTTCCTTTGAAGTTATCTTATCGGATTGAGTCTTTAAGGATTTGAGAACACTTGATGTATGTCTTGCCGTGCTTATTTGTGGTGACAATGGGATATCACGTGCCACTTGATGTATGTTTTGGTGATCAACTTGCGGGTTCCGTCCATGAACCTATGCATAGGGGTTGGCACACGTTTTCGTCTTGACTTTCCGGTAGAAACTTTGGGGCACTCTTTGAAGTACTTTGTGTTGGTTGAATAGATGAATCTGAGATTGTGTGATGCATATCGTATAATCATGCCCATGGATACTTGAGGTGACAATGGAGTATCTAGGTGACATTAGGGTTTTGGTTGATTTGTGTCTTAAGATGTTATTCTAGTATGAACTCTTGAATAGATTGATCCCAAAGAATAACTTTGAGGTGGTTTCGTACCCTACCATAATCTCTTCGTTTGTTCTTCTCTATTAGTGGCTTTGGAGTGACTCTTTGTTGCATGTTGAGGGATTGTTATATGATCTATCTATGTTATTATTGTTGAGAGAACTTGCACTAGTGAAAGTATGAACCCTTTGCCTTGTTTCCTACCATTGCAATACCGTTTACGCTCACTTTTATCACTTGTTACCTTGCTGTTTTTATAATTTCAGATTACAAATACCTGTATCTACTATCCATATTTCACGTGTATCACCATCTCTTCGCCGAACTAGTGCACCGATACAATTTACCATTGTATTGGGTGTGTTGGGGACACAAGAGACTCTTTGTTATTTGGTTGCAGGGTTGCTTGAGAGAGACCATATTCATCCTATGCCTCCTACAGATTGATAAACCTTAGGTCATCCACTTGAGGGAAATTTGCTACTTTCCTACAAACCTGTGCACTTGCAGGACCAACAACGTCTACAACAAGAAGGTTGTGTAGTAGACATCACGCCTCCCGGCCCAACCGCCCTTGTACAAGTTGCAGTCGTGGTAGTCAAAGAAATAGCAGCACCTTCATGGGCTCAACCCATCCTCAACTTTTTGGTGAACAAAGAGCTTTCGGCTGATGAGATCCTAGCCCGACAAGTGCAACGACGGGCAGCATCATACACCGTAGTCAACAAAGAACTGGTTCGGCGCAATGTTACTGGTGTGTACTAGCGCTGTGTGGAGCCGGACCAGGGTCAAGCAATCCTCAAAGATATTCACCAAGGTGAATGTGGTCACCACGCGGCTTCAAGATCACTTGTTGCCAAAGCTTTCCACCATGGTTTCTTCTGGCCGACTACTCTGGAAGACGCCAAAGAGTTGGTCCAGAAGTGTAAAGGGTGTCAGAAGTTCTGCTCCAAGCCACACTTACCGGCATCTGCACTCAAGACCATCCCCATTGCCTGGCCCTTTGTTGTTTGGGGGCTGGACATGGTGGGCCCATTCAAGACGGCTCGTGGCGTCATGACTCATCTGCTTGTCGTTGTGGACAAGTTCACCAAGTGGATAGAGGCAAAGCCAATCAAGAAGCTGAATGGGCCAACTGCCGTGACTTTCATCGCCGACATCACCACTCGGTACGGCATACCACATAGCATCATCACCAACAATGGCACAAACTTCGCCAAAGGAGCTTTGGCTCGTTTCTGCGCGACGTAGGGCATCCGACTAGACTTAGCGTCCGTTGCCCATCCACAGTCAAACGACCAAGTAGAGCGAGCAAACGGCCTCATTCTGTCCAGCATCAAGCCCCGACTGGTCGAGCCTCTAGAGCGTTCGGCCGACTGTTGGCTCGATGAGCTGCCGGCCGTCCTCTCGAGCCTGCGCACAACTCCGAACAAGTCGACCGGCTTCACGCCCTTCTTCCTCATCTACGGCGCTGAAGCCGTCATCCCGACGGACATAGAGTTCGACTCCCCGTGAGTCACCATGTACACCAAGGCGGATGCCAAGGAGGCACGAGAAGACGGCGTCGACCTGCTGGAGGAGGGCCGGCTGTTGGTACTCAGCCGGTCCGCCATCTACCAGCAGAGTCTACGCCAATACTACAACCGCAAGGTGAAGCCAAGGTCCTTCCAAGAGGGAGACCTTGTGCTCCGGCTGATCCAGCGAACAGCCGGCCAACACAAGCTCTCGGCACCTTGGGAAGGCCCTTTTATCTTCAGCAAAGTGTTGGGCAATGGTTCCTACTACCTGATCGACGCTCAGAAGCCCAGAGCATGCAAAGGAGATGACTCAGGCAAGGAGACGGAGAGGCCATGGAATGCAAACCTCCTCCGAAGATTTTACAGTTGAAAGCAGTATGTATCACGCTATCTTTTGTATTAAGTACGAAGACTCCGGATCCCCCGAGAAAAGCTCGGGGACTACCCTCTTTTATCTATAATGATAAGTGTTATGCCTATGAGTATGTGTTATTGTTCTGCCTGGCACCGGGTTTGACCAGTCGGCCCGGAGGCTCACCGCCTTCTACTATATGCCGCCTCCTGCAACCGGACAACTAGTGTGTTGACACCAAAAACTTCCCCTGTCAGAAGCCGCGGCTCGCAGAGCGACTGTACGGCGGGCAGGGGTTGCAAAACAATACCCACATAAAAAATGGCTAAGGAAAGTACGCATAGCCGAGGTCGGCATCCCGCCTTTTCGGCCGGCTGCCGAGTAGTTGGTCGGCCGGCTTCTGCTTGCCTTGCCGACACTCCAAACGGATAAGTACTTGCCCTTCCACAAATGGCTAAGTACTCGAATCAGCCGTAGTCCGCAGAGCGGCTGTTTGGCTGGCAAGAGGATAGCCAAGGGAGGGCGGCAAAGGAAAAGAACAAGGAGCGTAAAGCAAGAAAAGTCAGAAGCCGGCAAAGCAAAGCATGAATTGCGACAAAATATTTACATAGATAAAGGCCCACTGGCCAGCATTCAACAGAGTTTGATATACACCCCGTGGGTGGAATTGTGCAAATTTAATCAAAGTTTGTCCAGACTAGTGAGTAGAAAAAGAAAAACATAACACCCTAAGGGGCGGCAGAAGGATCCGGTTGGACGGTGGAGTCGACGGTGTCGGTTGGTGCAGCAGAAGGACCCGGCTGGACTATGGAGTCGGCGGTGCCGGTTGGTGCAACAAAGGGATCCGGCTGGATGACAGGGTTGGTGGCACCAGTTGGGGCAGTGGATGGCTAGACGGCAGAGTCGACGGCGGCCATCGGTGGAATGGGCGGCTGGTCGGTCTCCGCCTGGCCGCCTCCAGTAGTAGTCGGTGCATTGGAGCGTGGGTCGTTGCTCGAGGCCCGGTCAGGTTGAGGCTGGCCATCCACTCTGACCTCCGACGCGTCCTCCTCGCTTTCCTCCTCCTCCTGTTCCTCCCCTTCATCGCTGGATTCGATCATCTGAGCCGAGTCCTTGCTGTCCTCCGGGTTCAGCCCGAGCCACTCCAGCAGCGCTTAGGCACCCTCTTCAACCACTTCCGGGATGAAGACGTTGGTGTCAGTATAGTCGGTGATCGCCGCCGCCCTGCTGACAAGGTCGGCCTCCACTGCCACTAGCTCCTCTTGCGCCTCCAGTCGAAACGTGGTCAGCTGGGCTAGGTCTAGCCCAGGGTACCACGCCTTGACGAACTCCAGGGCTCGGCGTGCCCCAGCAAGGGCCGTAGAACCCTTCCGGGCCTCCAGGCGGCCAGTCGCCATCTCCAGCCAGTCGGCAGTCCGACTGGGAGTGCGCGGAGCCTACACGCCTGGCCAGAGGGCGGAGATCGCCTGGGCCCCGACGCACTGAAGGCGGCGCAGCATTAGATGGGAAGGCGGAAGGCGGGCCTGGATGCTGAGGAGCTGCTCGTTGAGGGTCCGGGGGGCGTCAGCGGCAAGATGCACGCCTTCCGCCCTCCGCTCCTGGCGTTCGGCCTCGATGATCTGGTTCGCGGCAACGGAGTGGCCTGGGAAGAAGTTTGTTTGAACGAGGGGCAACAAAAGCCAAAGCTCAGAAGCCAGCAGTCGGCCTAAATAAGGGTCGGCGGCTCAAAGCAAGAAAGAAGAGAAGAAGAGGCTTACCGTCGACCAAGTGTTCAATGCTGTTGAAGCAGGCGGTCATCTGCGCCTCCTTGTCAGCCTAGGCGGAGCGCTAGATCTCGAACTCAGCAAGGAGGTCGGTCTCCTTCATCTTCGCCTCCTTCTGAGCCGTCCTGAGGGCCTCTGACTGCTCCGCGAGCTGAGTGACCAGTCGGTCACGCTCCTCGGCCAACTTGCTGCACTTCACCTCCTTGCCAGGCAGTGCGGTGTTGGCTTCGCCCAGCTGCTACTGCAAGGCGGAGTTGGCCTCTGCAAAAGGGAGGAAGAAAAGAACATCAGTCAATCAAAAAAGAAAGGACGCAGTTGCCGGGGAGATCCAGCCTGACTGGTCAGCAGTCGGCCCGAATTTCAGGGACTATAGGCCGCGGGTGCGCTATCGCGCCCCCGTAGAAGAAAAAGTTATCAACAGAAATAAAGTCACTGGAAAGATCCGGCCCGACTGCTCAGCAGTTGGCCCGAATCTCGGGGACTATAGCCCGCGGGTGCGCCAGTGCGCCCCCGTGAAGGAAGGAATTCAAAACTTACTCCGGCTCTCGGATAAGTAGGAGGTCTGCTTCTCCAGCTCCCGGACCCCAGAGTTGAAGGTGGTCGCGTGAAGGTTGTGATAATCCTGCAGGAGGGATGACATGTGAAGTTAGCTTTCAACAATTGCAAGTTAAAGTTCCGGACCGCCTACTCAGCAGCCGGCCTGAAACTTGGGGACTACACCCAGTGGGTGCGCTGGCGCGCCCCCACGAAGGAAGCAAGAAGACCAAAAATGAAAGAGAAATAAGAAACTTACTCCGATGGCTGCCCGTGAATCCAGGAACGCCTAGTTGCATCGCTTGAGGGCTTCAGCTTCAGTCCGGAGCTTGGCCTGGACGTCGAGGGCCGCCTGGTTCAAGGCTCCCGTCCTGCCTCCGCGTACCCAGCTGGTGGGCGCGGTGCTGGTCGCCTCGGTGTCGGGGAGCGACGAACTCGCGGCACCGGCCTCCAACGGCCGCGGTGCCGAGGCCGCCTTCGGAAGACGGCGGTGCACGGGTGTGCAGACCTTGGGAGTTAGGTCCATCACCACCTCGTTCCTGGTTGGTGGCACCGGTGGGGCGGTCGGCTGCCCGTCTTGTGCTCCGTCGGTCAGCGGTGGCGGTGGCACGATGATGTCCGGCATGGCCACGTTGCCACCCTCCCTCTCCATGACCGGCTGCTCATCGCCGGCTCCCCGAGTTGTGGCCACAAACTCTGGTGGAGGCGGTGCGGTGTTTAGGGGAGTCACGAGCAGCGGCTCCTGGCGGCGCGCGGCCTCTGCAAGCCGCTCCTTCGCAGTGGCGTCAGTCTCCGCCTGCGCCAGCTTCGTCGCCGTAGACATTGCCGCCTTGTCAGCCTCTGCCTTCGCCAGGCGGTCGGCTTCCTGTTCCTCGCGCACCTCCCGCGTGTTTCTCTCCTGCGCCTCCCGGAAGTCGATGGCCGGGTCGATTCGCCGGGTGGTGGTGGAGGTCTCCGCCGACCTGATGACCGCGGCGGCGGCCGACTTCTCGAGGGTGAGCGGGGCCCTGAGATAAGAAAGCAAGATAAAGAACTTTTTAGGTCAGATTGGCAAAAAAGTGGAAGCGTAAGAGGAATACTTACGCTGACACCATGGGCGGGACCTTCGGTTGCCTCTGGAACGTGGCCACCTTCACCGCGGCCTCTTTCCGCCTCGTCGCCGCGGCCGGGTTCTTGGGCTTCTTCGGCACGCTGCCGAACAGGGCGGCGCCCTGCTTCCGCTTACGCTTGCCGCCTTGAGCGGACGGCCCGGCAGAGGGGACTGCGCTGGTGTTAGCGGTGCTCCGGGAGGAGCGCGACTCGTCTTTGTTGTCATCATCATCGGGCCAGGTCTCCATGTTGTCGCCCTCTTCGGAGCCACCTGCTCCGTCGCCACCGCCTGCTGCATCATCCTCCAAACCAGCCGCCCCCAAGTCGGGGTCGTCCTCGTCACTCACCTCCCGGTCCGGCTGGTAGTCACCACCCGGCCCCACGATGGCGGCCGTCGCCGCAGACATATAAATCTGTGCTCCGGAGAAGGAATTGTTTCGCACCAGGAACAAGACTAAGGCCAAAGCCAAAAAGAAGAAATCAAGAGACTTACAGCAGGCGGCGGGTTGTCGTGGGAGTACGGCCGCTTCCCGAACCGCCAGGCTCCCTCCGACACCTTGAGGTCGGAGATCTCGTTCACCATCCTTGCCACCTCGGCAGTCGGCATCTCCTTTGTGCACATCCTTCTCGGGTCGCGATGCCCGCTCATCCGACAGATCAGATGAGGGCGGCCCTGAAGCAGGAGAACCCGGCGCTCGACGAAGGCGATGAGCAGGTCGGACGCCACAAGACCCTCTGACTCCTGGAGCACCCAGAGCTAGCCGATGGCGGTAGCCGCGTCCGCCGACACCGGTTTCGGCTTGTAGCCCCAGGTGGGACGAAGCCTGACAGGGGGGGTGGCCTCGTAGGCCGGCAGGTTGATGAAGTCGACTGCCGGGTCGACGTTCTCGATGTAGAAATAAGATTGCTGCCACAGTTTCACCGACTGTGACAGCTTGATGACCGGGAAGGCGTTCCTCTTCGCCGGCCGGCGCACGACGACGAAGCCACCACACTCGGCCGCCGTCTCCTTGGCGGAGGTGCCCATCTTGCCGTAGAAGAAAGCTCCCCACAGCTCGATGGTGGGGAGGATGCCGAGGTAGCCGTCGCACACCATGACGAAGGCGGAGAGCAGCGTCACGGTGTTGGGCGTCATGTGATGTGGCTGGAGGTGGTTGAAGTCCATGAACGAGCGGAGAAAGCCGCTCGTCAGGAGGCCGAAGCCACAGAGGAAGTGCGAGCAGAAGACGATCCGCTCGTCCCCCTGCGGCGCCGGTGAGATCTCCTCCGACGGCGGCACCCGCACCTTGACGAATGCTGCGTTGGGCATCCGGCGCGTGTTTCGGAGGAAGGTAAGGTGATCCTCGATCACCGTCGAGCCATCCCAGTCGCCGCCCTTCTCGTGCGCCATGGCCTCGAGCGGAGCTGCGTGGGAAGGAGAAGCACAACGGTAGCGAACTGCTGCAGCACCACGGCGAGCACTAAGCAACAGCGGCGGCAAAGAGAGAGAGAGAGGAGGAAGAGAGTGTGGGGAGGAGGGCGCGCGTGTTGCGCCGCTCCCCTGCCTCCCCCTACTTATAGCCCTCGGGCTACAAAGCCGAGGGGGCGGGGCGTGGGATCGTGGGATTAACTGCGCCCACGAACCCACGACCCCTCGATTACTGCATGGTGTTACTGCACCTTAACGCCCACGGGGATCGCAACCGCCCGCCCCGGCCGTAGCGGATCCGCCCGCGTGCCGAGGCTCGGTAGTGGCGGGCCCGGCCCACTGTCACGTCCCATCAAGAGCGTGGGGTGGCAGGCTGGCCGGGCTGACATGCGCCGCGTGGCGTGCTCGTGACGGGTGGCGGGCCTGGGAAGCTTAGCAGGCACGCCACCTATTTCCCGCCTTGATGTTCGAAATTGGCAGATGATCCTGCCTTGTCAAACCAACTCCAGCAGTCGGCGCGTCACAAGGCGGATCAAGCATTCTCTCAGAGCTCGGTGAGAGGGGAAGCAGCTGAGACTCCATGACCCTTCGGCCGCAATGCCTCACCAGCTTCAGGGACTACTGTCAGAGTAATGGGCCACGGGTAGCCTCACCCGAGCCCCCGAGCCTTTCAAGACTTTGGGCCGGCTTCGCCCCACGAAAGCTCATATTGAAGCGCCGCCTTCCGGTGGCCGGCTGGCTTAACGACCGGCTGCCCAAAGACGGCCAAGCACCAGCAGATGGCACCAAGACTGGCCGGCTCCTAGCAGACGGCCTCCGGAGAGGCCGGCGTCTAGCAGGCGGCCACCCAGCGCCTTCAGAGTCTGTGCCCTCATCAAGAGGACAAGACGGGGCGAGGCTATAGTATAGCCCCTCACCCCCGAATCCTGGGCTTGGCATGGCTACAGTGCCTCGTACAGGTGGAGATCTCCGCACCGTGCGGCATTGTTGCCACTCCCCCCTCGATGTCACTCCTGACAGGCGGAGTCCTGTTCCCCACGACGACCTATTGGTACGGCCTGCAGGCGGCGGGCCCTACCAGGCAGCAAGAGCCTGAAGGACGGCAGAAGCCAAACCAGCCAGACCTGAGGGAGGACGGCCTCCATCAGGCGGCCAGTTGCTCCCTCGGGGCCCGTGCACCATCAACCAGATAAGACATGGCGTGGCTACAATGATTTTCCACCAGGCGGCGGGACTGTAGCCACACTCTGCTGACCAAGCCTGCGTCATTAGCAGCACGGCTACAGTAATCAGCCACCCACCAGACCCGCCGGTGGCGAGGGCGTCCTGTCGGCTCCGTACCAGACCAGTCGGCGGGGCCCACCAGGTAGCAGGCCCCAGCGGCCGGTGGAGAAGCCGGCGACCAGAGACACTAACAGCCGGGTCCAGCACCCGACCAGATTACCATTGTACCCCTAGGGGGTAGGCCTATATAAACCCCCTCAGGGCACCCATGCAAACGATTCACACCCCGTTAGAACTAGCTACTACTCCAGAGGAAGAAGAGAGCTAGCCCTGCCTCCTTCTACCTCTTGCACACAGCTCAAGGAGCACCACTGTATCACTTGTGCCTTAGTGATCATGCGGAGACACCGCAGAGCAGGACTAGGGGTGTTATCTCCTAGGAGAGCCCCGAACCTGGGTAAAGTACGCCGGCGTTCATGTCTATGCCTTATCCCGCTTCCAAGCACCGGCGACGTTCTACTCGCTCCCACCATGATAAGCCATCCGTTGGCATATGTCGCACCCAACCCCCGACAAGATATTTTATTATTGCTCGCTAGCTGATTATGTCATTGATATGAGTCATTATAATCTTTCAATGTTATTGTTGACATGGTTAGTTATAATTTGGCTGAAAACTTGGGTGTTGTTTAAGCTTATTTATGCAAACAAGAGCAAAAGATTTCGTAAAAGTTTTTCTTTCTCACTTTCAGTTTATCAACTGAATTGCTTGAGGACAAGCAAAGGTTTAAGCTTGGGGGAGTTGATACGTCTCCAACGTATCTACTTTTTCTCACGCTTTTCCTCTTGTTTTGGACTCTAATTTGCATGATTTGAATGAAACTAACCCCGGATTGACGTTATTTTTAGTAGAACTACCATGGTGTTGTTTTTGTGCAGAAATAAAAGTTCTCGAAATGGAACGAAACTTTGTGAGGATTTTTTATATCAATAATAAGAATTTCTAGAGCCAAGACCTGCTGGAGAGGGGCACCTGGGTGGGCACAACCCACCAGGGAGCGCCCCCTCTCCTGGTGGCCCCGCAGACGACCCCCTGATACTATAAAATCACATATTTCCAGAAAAAAAATCAGGGAGAAAGAATTATCACGATCCACGAGACGGAGCCGCCGCCAAGCCCTGTTCTTCCTCGGGAGGGCAGATCTGGAGTCCATTTGGGGCACCGGAGAGGGGTATCTTCGTTCTTTTTCATCACCAACCCATCTCCATCGCCAATTCCATGATGCTCCCCACCGGGAGTGAGTAATTCCTTCGTAGGCTCGGTGGTTGGTAAGGAGTTGGATGAGATTCATCATGTAATCGAGTTAGTTTTGTTTGGGTCTTAATCCCTAGTATCAACTATGTTCTTAGATTGATGTTGCTATGACTTTTCTATACTTAATGCTTGTCACTTTGGGCCCGGGTGCCATGAACTCAGGTCTGAACCGTTTATGAATTCATCATTATATCCATGTTTTAGATCTGATCTTGAAAGTTATAGTCACCTACTACGGTTATGATCCGACAACCCCGGAGTGAAAACAACCGGGCCCACTCTCAGTGATAACTGTAGTTCGAGGAGTTCATGTATTCACTATGTGTTAATGCTTTGTTCCGATTCTCTATTAAAATGAGGCCTTAATATCCCTTAGTTTCCAATAAGGACCCCGCTGCCACGGGAGGGTAGGACAAAATATGGCATGCAAGTTCTTTTAATAAAGCACGTATGACTATTTACGGAATACATGCCTACATTATATCGATGAACTGGAGCTAGTGACATAACGTCCTAGGTTATAACTGTCACATGATGAATATCATCCAACAATTCACCGATCCAATGCCTATGAATTTATCTTATACTGTTTCTGCTAAGTTACTACTACTGCTGCTACTATCACACTTGCTACAATATCACTGCTATCACTGTTACTGTTACTACTACTGCTATCATCAAAACTATCATACTACTGTGCTACTAATCACTTTACTGCAGATAAGTAATCTCCATGTGTGGTTGAATTGACAGCTCAGCTGATAATACCTTCAAATATTCTTTGGCTCCCCTTGTGTCGAATCTATAAATTTGGGTTGAATACTCTACCCTCGAAAATTGTTACGATCCCCTATATTTGTGGGTTATCACTAGCTCATGGAGGCGCGCATCAAAGCACGCCCCACGTGGTGCCCAAACGCCTCAATCGTGACGCTGATTAGGTCAGAGGCCCTCCAGATGAGAGCCCCCGAGCCCGTCCTGGGAGGGGCACAGGGCGCGCCTTCCTATGTGAGAGGGAAGGGCACCCCAGCAGCGGGCGCGGGGCCTGAGGCATGACCGTCGGCGCCCCAGCGTCCCGATGGGACTTTGGGAGGAGCTACTTCTTCTTCTTAGGGATGGCCTCAGGAGGCAGGGTGGCACCCTCGCCATCTGAGTTCTCGACCGCCGCGGCTTGGTAGGCGCACTCGAGGGAGCACACCACATGCTTTTCATCGCAGACGACTGTGATGACACCGCCACTTCCTGGCATCTTGAGGACGTTGTAGCCGTGGTGAGTTGCTGCCATGAACTTGGCAAGGGCCGGATGGCTTGTACGAGAGGCGAATGTGGGCGACATCCAAGTCGATGAGCTCGGTGTGGTAGTTTTCGCGCTTGCCAAAGGATACAGGAAGGCGGATCTGCCCTATGGGGGCGGTGGAGCCATCGGTCACCCCTGAGAAATGCTTGGTGGGCAGAAGCTGGTCATAGGGCACTTGGAGCGTCTCGAATGTCTCGACGGAAATAACGTTGAGCCCCGCGCCACCATCGATGAGGGTTCTGCTGATGAGGACGTTGTTGATAGTGGGCGTGCAGAGCCTCGGGAGCGCGCCAGCGGTGGCTGAGCACTTGAGCTGGTCCATGAAGTCAAAGGTGATGGCGTGCTTGGACCACCTGAGGGGGCGCGACACCTCAAGCTTGGGGAGGGCCGCATTCACCTCGTGAGCGAACTGCTTAAAGATGCGATGAGAGGCGGGGGCCTAAGCACCACCTAGGATGCAGGCAATCGCGTGTGGCTCTTGGAAGCCCTAGCCCCATCATCTAGGCGGTTGTCGTTGTTTCTCCTTGGAGGCGGCGGCAATGGAGGTAGACCGGTGTTGCCCTGAGGATGGTTCTCATGAGGCTGGTCACACCAGGGGCCGTCACGAGGCTGGCCCTGCCAGTGGTCCTCACGAGGCTGATCGCGCTAGTCCTGGCGGGGGTCGCGGTTGTCCCAGCGGCCTCCACCGCCGCTCCTCCGCTACCGTAGCCACGGTCGTTGCGCTCGGGACGGCGGCCAATGCGCCTGTCGCAAATAGCCTTGAGCTGTTGGCGATCGTTGGTGTTGTGGGTGTGGACATTGTGGAAGACGCAGAATGGGCGACTGCCCCTAGAGGATTCGCCGTGGTCGCAGCCGCGCTTCATCTCGGGTTCAACCGCAAGCACGGAGGGACCCTTGCGCTTTACCTCCTTAGCTTTGGCCTTCTTGTCTTCATGATCGACCTCCGGAAGCTCCAGGAGGGAGAGGCGACCTTCCTCCGCCCTTGCGCATTTGGCGGCCATGTTGAACATCTCCAGAGCTGATCACAAGTGCTTGTGTATGGCGAGCTCCTCCTTCATCTTGACATCCCGGACGCCCTTAGAGAATGCCAAAGTGATGGCCTCGTCCGACACCTTCAGGATCTTGAGGCGAACATTCGTGAAGCGTTGTATGTACTTGTGCAAGGTTTTGCCTGGCTGCTGCTTTATGCACTGCAGGTCGCGTGCTGCAGGAGCACGGTCTCGAGTTCCTTAGAAGTTGGCGATGAAGCGCTCATGGAACTCGTCCCTAGAGGAGATCGACCCCACCGGAAGGTTCAGGAGCCAAGAGCGCGCGCCGTCCTTGAGGGCCATGGGGAACCAGTTCGCCATGACCTTGTCGTTGCCGTTCTCCACCTCGATGCTCAGCTCATACAGCTGGAGGAACTCCATGGGGTCAGGGGTGTCGTCGTAACGTGGAGGCAGATCCGGCTTGAACTTGCCGAGCCAGATGACGCGGCGCAGCTCCGGGGTGAAAGCATGGTACCTGCCACACTCATAGGGACCGGTCACATGGGAGGAGCCTGGTATTGGTGCCCACACGCCACCGCCTCTGGTGGCGCGCGGTCTTGATGCGGTGGGGCTAGAAGCGCGCGCGCCTCTCCTTGGGGCCGCTGCACCACCTGGAAGCTTTCTTCATCGCGCGTCGCGCTCTACACGGCGGGTCATGCTGGGGTGCCTCACTTCTGGGCTCGAGGTCCATGTCATGCAGAGGAGGAGGGGGAGGCGCACCGTGAACCATGTCGCCCACCAGGGACGGCGGAGGACGAGGCGAACAAGATGGCGCAGGAGCCTCACCGGCGGCGTTGACTAGCTCAGTGATGCGGGTAAGCCAGTCGTCATAGAGGTCGTTGGCCGGACGATAGCGCAGAAGCTCACGTGCCATGAGCAGCGCAGCCTGCGCATTCGCCGGCCCACGACGAGCATGAGAAGACGAGGGCCGAAGTGGGTGATGGAATTGCAGTGCGGTCATCATGCCGCACGAACGGTGGCAGTGACGAATCCTGCTATTCGCAGGCAGCAGAGTCGGTGGCAGCGTTAGCCACCTGGAAGGCAGAGCGGCGAGGAGCGTTGTTGCCCATGGGTGTTGTCTGGGCAACACAAGCGACCGGGCTCTCGGCACGAACACCGCGAGCGTCGGCCATATGGGCGACACAACGGCGGCAGAGCGAACGGTGGAAGAGAGGCTTCGACATGCCCCTACCTGGCGCGCCAAATGTCAGATTCAGAGCTCCAGAGACCGAAGAAAGGTTCGAACTCTGGGGCGTGTGCAAAGAACTCAACCTATCTAGCTAACCAACTCGTCGCCCCACGACTTAGCTCGATGAACAATGAAGAAGATGGACTCGGCAGTTTACCCAGGTTTAGGCCACCTTGCGGTGTAAAACCCTACTCCTGCTTTGTGGTGGATTTGCCTCATGAGGGGCTGAGCATGAACAAGTACAAGGGATGAACAACCTCACGAGGTCTGCTCTCATGAGGGAATGAGTCAAGAGGTTCGGATCCCCTTCTATGGTGGTGGCTAACCTATATTTATAGTGGCCTCGGTCCTCTTCCCGAAAACGTAGGCGGGAAGGGATCCCATAGTGGCCAATTTGAAAGGGGACAAGTAGTACATCTTATCCTGAAAAAAGGTGGTCTTTGCCTGCAAAGCTTCTGGTTGTGACGCTGCGGTGGGCTCGGTGATCACATCCATCCTGCCGTCCTGGCGGTCTTGGTCTTGTTGCACTGGAATGGAAACCTTTGCCTGATTCCTCAGGAACCCACACGTGTGCTTGCCTCCTTAGCACCAAAGAGGAAACTGTCTTCTCTGCGCCCGATGATGCCCACCTGACCTTGATTATCATGGCTTGCGTCACCGCAACTTCATGGGGTTGGGTACCTTCATAGGAATCTCCTCTCCTCAGACGCAGCCTGGGGAAGCCGCTCCCTCAGGAGGTCTTGGCATCGTCCGCCTAGCGAGGTTTGGCCCCTCGCGAGGGTCTTGTCTTGATGGTCTCGTACATGGGTTATACCAGTCCATCGAGAGAGCCACGCCATGGGCCGCAGGCAGGCAAGTCTGGGTACCTTGATTCCCAAAACACCGACAGTCCTATGTGTTGATTGATGATCGTGATTGGTGTGAGTTGTATGTATTATTATTGGTGCAGTCCTATGGTGCTCTCTGTGTCGCACAAGCCCGAGGGATCCCCGCTGTAGGATTTGCAGTATGTTCATGTTCCGCTTATGGTGGGTGGCGTGAGTGACAAAAGCACAGACCCGAGTAAGTAGGTTGTTTGCGTATGGGAGTAAAGAGGACTTGATAATTTAATGCAATGGTTGGGTTTTACCTTAATGATCTTTAGTAGTTGCGGAAGCTTGCTAGAGTTCCAATCATAAGTGCATATGATCCAAGTAGAGAAAGTATGTTAGCATATGCCTCTCCCTCATATAAAATTTCAACAATGATTACCGGTCTAGTTACCGATTGCCTAGGGACAAATAACTTTCTTGTGACAAAAAGCTCTCTACTAAAACTAACTTAGTTGTTTATTTATCTAAACAATGCCAAGTTTTTATTTATGTGCTCTTTATTATCTTGCAAACCTATCTTACCACACCTACAAAGTGCTTATAGTTTCATACTTGTTCTAGATAAAGCGAACCTTAATCGCGCGTAGAGTTGTATCGGTGGTCGATAGAACTCAAAGGAAATATAAATTCTTCCTTTAGCTCCTCGTTGGGTTCGACACTCTTATTTATTGAGATAGGCTCCAATTGATCCCCTATATTTGTGGGTTATCACCGCGCGTCCCACAAGTGCAGTTGCAACCCCAGGCGCGGGCGATGGGCTGCGTGTTTGCGTCAACATCCCAGGCCTCAACATGGCCGCTTCTCAGGATCTCTTCTGGTCGTCGCGCGTTGACCGGAGTGGGGGCTACCCCTACAACTACGTTTGCATGCCTTTCAGCTTGCTGAACATTGGTGCCTCATACCAATAGCTCGTGCAACGAGCAATGGCATCTCATGAGGCCCGACTCTTGTCGGTGATGTCTCAGGAGGTCCCGGGCCATCACAAGCCCCCCAAGCCTCGCAAGCTTCTCAAGCCTCCGGAGTCGCCCGGCTCGTGAGGAGCGAACCTCTATGGCACGCTTCATCTAATTCCTCGATGCTCCTACAACACCAGTGTCAGGTGACTTTTTGCTTTGTTCAATTGAGGGCGCCCCTCGGGCTGCATTATCCTCAAGCTGTTAGGGCTCGTCCCTGCAGCTGTACCATTTTGTTCATGTATCCAAGATAAGCTGTGCTTTTATGACTTGTTGTGACCATTAACCCTGCGCTTGGTACCCCATCGCATTTGGAGGCCCTGTCCCATGGGCTTCGTACATTAGCAGCTCTCCTCCTGAATGTCCCATGCGAGGGGGCTATCGGCACGACGCCTGTGCTCGGGTCCATCCGTGTAACATCAATAAATCTAAGCGACCGAGCTCTGGCTCGTGGGCCAGCCCCGTGCATGTCACCTCACTAGGTCCTTAGTGCATCGTCTTCTCACGGAACAATCATGAGCAGATCAGTGAGCACACACTTTGATGTGTCGCGAGCTTTGTTATTATAGTTGGATCCTATGGTGTTTCTCCCCCTCTACCTTCTTGTGATGAATTGAGTCTTGCTCTTCAAGGTTTCGTTATGTTGGATTGAGTATTGGATTTGAGAACACTTGATCTAAGTCTTGCGATGGGATATCTGTGGTGACAATGGGATGTTCTATTGATTCACTTGATATATGTTTTGGCACTCAACTCGTTGATTCCGAGGTGACATTGGGGTAATTTATGCATAGGGGTAGATGCACGTTTTAGTCCTACGTTCTCTGATAGAAACTTTGGAGTGATTCTTTGTTGCACATTGAGGGATTGTTATATTATCCAATTATGTTATCATTGTTGAGAGACTTTGCCCTAGTGAAAGTATGAATCCTAGTCCTTGTTTCCAAGCATTGCAATACCATCTGTGCTCACGTTTTTTACTAGTTACCTTGCTGTTTTTATATTTTTCAGATTTCAAAAACCTATATCTATCATCCATATTACACTTGTATCACCATCTCTTCGCCGAACTAGTGCACCTATACAATTACCATTGTATTGGGTGTGTTGGGTACACAAGAGACTCTTCGTTATTTGGTTCAGGGTTGCTTGAGAGAGACCATCTTCATCCTACGCCTCCCACGGATTGCTAAACCTTAGGTCATCCACTTGAGGGAAAATTTCTACTGTCCTACAAAACTCTGTGCTTGGAGGCCCAACACGAGTCTACAAACAGAAGGTTGCATAGTAGACATCAAACTCTTTTCTGGCGCCGTTGCCGGGGAGGTGAGTGCTTGAAGGTATATCTTTAGATCTTGCAATTGAATATTTTAGTTTCTTGTTTTATCACGAGTTTCGTTTATAAAAGAAAACTACAAAAAATGGAATTGAGGTTGCCTCATATGCTTCATCTTTATAATGTCTTTCATGAAAATGATGGAAAGGAAAATTGTGCTCAATTGATAGAAGAAGAATTCAATAAAATATTTGGGATAAAATCTTTGAATGATGAGCATGATTGCAATGTTGTAGGTATGAATTCTTTGAATATCCATGATGATAATGATATGCAAAGCCATAAGCTTGGGGATGTTATGCTTGATGAAGATGATATTTTTAGTCCCCCAAGTATTGATGTGCAAATTTATTATGATGATAGCATGCCTCCTATTTATGATGATTGGAATATTTATGAAAGTGGGTTCAGAAGAGTGTCAACTTTAGATAATAATTATCCCACTATTTTGGAGGGTGTTGAATCTTATTATAATGATAAAAGTGGATTTGGAGAGGTCCTAACTTTATTTAGTGATGAATCCACTATTTTGGAAGAGGTTCTAATTGACTATGAGAAAAAAGTTGCTATCTATGATGATTATGGTGATAACATGTATACTACAAAGAATAATGATAACCATGAAACTTGTCATCATGATTTTATTTTTCAATCCCATGATAGTTATTTTGTTGAGTTTTTTCCCACTACTATTCATCAGAATAAATTTGCTTATGTGGGCAGTAGTAAAAATTCTATGCTTATGAATCATGAAAATAATGCTTTATGTGATAGCTATATCATTGAATTCATTCATGATGCTACTGAAAATTACTATGAGAGGGGAACATATGCTTTTACATATTGCAATAATATCAAGTTTCCTCTCTATGCGTTGAAAATCTTGAAGTTATGCTTGTTTTGCCTTGTTATGCTAGTTTATTCTTGCTCCCATAAATTGTTTGCTCACAAAATCCCTATGCATAGAAAGTGGGTTAGACTTAAATATGCTAGTCATATGCTTCATGATTTTCCCGTTATGTTTCAATCCATATACATAGGAAGTGGGTCCCAGCGACGTAGAGCACTAAGCTATCGTGAAGGAAAGGGGGCTCGAACCAAAATGAGGGACGCCAACATGATTTAAAAATGCAAATAGAAGCATTACGATAAGGGCGCAAGCGCCATAGTTCCTTACACGCCCCCACGGGGCCCTTGATGATTTCGATGAAGGAAATAAAAAGAAACGAAAGAAATTTCCTCCTAGAGGCCACCGCTCCTGAGGCCCAACCGTCGCCGGCACTCAGTCGGAGTCGTCCTCCACCCTGACGTGGCTGTACGGCTGCTCATCATAGTCGTCATCACTCTCGCTCCCCCTGGAGGAAGAGTCATCACTGCTAGAGGCAACGCGCCCGTCGCCGAGGGCAAGTTCACCGTCGAGGATGTCGCTGCCACCACAACGGCCGTCATCGGAGGAGGAGAGGTGGTCGCCGCCACTATTCTCACTCTCCGGGCAGCATCTGAGGCGTCCGCCTTCCTCCCCAAAGATTTTTACGAAGAGCATCGTTACCCCGTCATACCTGAAGTGGAGGGTGTGCCTCCCCTTCATGCCGTGGGCGCGGGCGAACGACTGCCACCATCGGGTCAGGTACACATAGCCGGAGAGGGTGACCTCCACCTCCGCCCACGAGGACCTATTGCAGTAGCCGTCAGGCTGCAGCCATAGCCCGATGGGTCCGCCCATCGGTAGCTCCTCCGCAAAGGAGAGCGGGAGATGGATCCAAGTGTGGGGCAGAGTCTCCGTCCACACTACGAACTCACGGGACATGTCGGCTGAATGAGACCGCGGTCGAGGTGGCCAGGCAGCCACCGCATGCCTTCCTCCTCAGCCATGACCGCCACAACTTCTGTGGCCACTTCCGCGAGTGGGGTTCTTCCCACGGCTGCCGGAGCCAGTGTGGACCCCCTATGGAGCGCGTGTGTGCCCCTGAGGAGCCTCCACGGGCGTTGCGGCGTACTTGCAGGGGCAGTCGCACTCCCTCTTGGGCGGTGGTAGCTCCAACTCTTCCCGTGGCGCCTTGCCTTTCTCGGCGATCGTGAACCTTCTCACGGGCACCATGGCTGCTGCGACAAGGGTTGGAGGCGAATGGACGAGAAGACAAAGATGGGTGGGGGCTCTACCCCTTCGCCCTCTTATAGGCGATCAGAGAAGGCCAACCGGCGTCCCTTCACATTCGGAGTAATAATGTCCCCGTGACGTGCGCCAGGCTTTTTGTCAGCCTGGGCGGTTGCCGATGCAACGTTGCGTCCCATTGTGCGCCACACATCAAGCCTTGCCCACAGGCGGTTAGGGCCCGCATCTCTACTCCCTCCACTTGTATTTGCCTCGAAGCCAGGCTGAGCGCACCGTGGGCCTGGGGGCTAATGTCGGGGTTCTACGAACGAGGGTACCCAGACCCATCTGCCTACGTCCCAGTGCGTGGCTCGAACAACGGCCCGGCGTGGCCCAGTGCCAAGACTTCACGAGCAAGACCCTCGCGAGGGACCCCGCCTCGCGAGGCGAACAACATCAAGACCTCTGAGGGAGCGGCCTCCCAAGGAGCAGACTTCTCTAGGCTTGCACCCACCTCGTGAGACGCGCGATGACGTGAGCCATGACGACCAAGGCCAGGAGGGCACCAGCGGGCACATGAGAGGACAGTTCCCTGTTTGGTGCTAAGGAGGCAAGGACGTACGCGAGTCCCCAAGGAATCCCCCAAAGGTTTCCATTCTCATGCTACAAGACCAGGACCGCTGACTCGGCAGGACGGAGGTCATCGTCGAGCCCACCACTGCGTCACGACTAGAAGCTTTGCAGGCGAAGACCACCTTTAGTCAGGATAGGGTGTACTCCCGTCCCCCTTTAAAATTGGCCGATGTGGTATCCCTTCCCGCCTAAACCATGAGGGAAGAGGACCAAGGCCACTTTAAATATATGTTAATCTCCACCATAGGGAGGGGTCGAGCCCTGGGCCCTCACGAGGCAGTTCATCCCTTGTACCAATTCATACTCATCCTCCTCGCAAGGCAATCCACCCCAAAGCAGGAGTAGGGTGATGTCGCTTGAAGCTACGTCGGTATTTCCCCAAAGAGGAAGGGATGATGCAGCACATCGGCGGTAGGTATTTTCCTCAGATATGAAACCAAGGTTATCGAACCGGTAGGAGAACCAAGCAACACAGTGTAAACAACCCTTGCACACAAATAACAACACCTCGCAACCCGACGTGTTAAAGGGGTTGTCAATCCCTTTCGGGGTACACCGCCTAAAGATAGGCAAAGGACGTGAGGTAAATTTGTAGATGGGATAAATAGATCACGGAACAAATAAATTGCAGCAAGGTATTTTTGTATTTTTTGGTTTAATAGATCTAAAAATAAATGCAAGGAAAAAGTAGATCGCAAGGCAAATATATGAGAAAGAAGACCCGGGGGCCGTAAGTTTCACTAGTGGCTTCTCTCGAGAAAAATAGCAAACAGTGGGTGAACAAATTATTGTTGGGCAATTGATAGAACTTCAAATAATCATGACGATATCCAAGCAATGATCATTACATAGGCATCACGTCCAAGATTAGTAGACCGACTCCTGCCTGCATCTACTACTATTACTCCACACATCGACCGCTATCCAGCATGCATCTAGTGTATTAAGTTCATGGAAAAACGGAGTAATGCAATAAGAATGATGACATGATGTAGACAAGATCCGTTTATCTATTGTGGCAGATATGGATCCCGTGTTTTTATCCTTAGTAGCAACGATACATACGTGTCGGTTCCCTTTTTGTCACCGGGATCAAGCACCGTAAGATCGAACCCACTACCGGCACCTCTTTCCATTGCAAGATATATAGATCAAGTTGGCCAAACAAAAGCCAAATATTAGAGAAGAAATACAAGGCTATAAGAGATCACGCATATAAGAGATCAAAGAACTCAAATAACTAAAAGATATAACTAACCATAAACTCGAAGTTCATCAGATCCCAACAAACACACCGCCAAAAGACTTACATCTTTTGGATCTCCAAGAGACCATTGTATTGATAATCAAGAGAGAGAGAGAGAGAGAGAGAGAGAGAGGAAGCCATCTAGCTACTAACTACGGACCTGAAGGTCTACAAAGAACTACTCACGCATCATCGGAGAGGCACCAATGGAAGTGGTGAACCCCTCCGTGATGGTGTCTAGGTTGGATCTGGTGGTTCTGGACTCTGCGGCGGCTGGATGAAAATTTCGTCGACTCCCCTAGGGTTTCTAGAATATTGGGGTACTTATAGAGTAAAGAGTCGGTCCAAGGGGCACTCGAGCTGGGCACAACCCACCAGGGTGCGCCCTGGCCTCTTGGCGCACCCTGGTGGGTTGTTCCCTCCTCGGGACTCCCCCCAGGTGTAACCAGGGCCCAACTTTTTCCTTCTGGTCCATAAAAAATCATCGTAAATTGGCGTGGCATTTGGACTCCGTCTGATATTGATTTCCTGCAGTGTAAAAAACATGTAGAAAACAAGAACTGGCACTTGGCGCTATGTCAATAGGTTAGTACCAAAAAATGATATAAAATGATTATAAAACATCCGAGATTGATAATAAAACAGCATGGAATAATAAAAAATTATAGATACGTTGGAGACTTATCATAGGGTTTTTACACCGCAAGGTGGCCCGAACCTGGGTAAACAACTGTGTCTGATTCCTTCCCTTCTCGAGCCTGGTGAAGCATTGTTGTGAGACAGTGAGCGGCAAGCAGAGGCATAGCAAAGTTCTTCATGCGCACCATAGAGTTTGAACCTTTCTTTTTGTCCATGGAGCCCCGATTTCTGACAGTTTGCATCAAGTTTGCGAGAAAATTAACATCGGAAATAGTCCATGGACCGATAAGGTACCGCGTTGGATGGCAAACCGTGTCTGAACCGCTCGGTATGGACGGTTTGAGGGTCCGTGTTTGAGATGTCCTTACCAAGATCATATTTTCCTATGTTGATTTAGCTACCTAGATCGGTTTGTAATGTTGTATTCTTATGTTGATGGGCAGTTTCAGAGGATATTTCTTCTCGAGGGAATTCCATATATGGTGCCTTGATGGGGTATGTCGGATTTAGGGTTCCGGCAGACCCTTGAGGTTCGAACACTGGGGTGCGCGCGGAGGTTTCACCTTCTACCTACATGTTCCTCGCCGAATGGCTAGGATCTAAACTACAAGAAGAACAACACAACAGACACAGGGTTTATACTGGTTCAGGCCACCATTGTGGTGTAATACCCTACTCTAGTGTGTGGCATGGTGGATTGCCTCTTGGACTGATGGTGAACCATACAAGGAAGAACAGCCTCGCGAGGGTCTGTTCTTGTGGTGGTGTTGCCCCTTTGGAGGGGTTGATTCTAGCTGCCTATCTTATCTCCAGATTCCTATCCAGATGCCTCTACCTTGTGGGTGGCTAGTCCTATTTATAGGCGAAGGCCCTGGGCCTCTTCCCAAATATTGAGCAGGAAGGGCGCCAACAATTGGCCAATTTGAAGGGGAACATCTAGTACACTTATCCTGACTAAAGTTGGTCCTCGCCTGTCAAAGGCTCTGGTGGTGACACCGACTTGGGCTCCACGGTGACCTCCATCCTGCCATTGGACTGGTCTTGGTCTTGTTGCACCAAAATGGATGCCTTTGCTTGATTCTCTCGCCTGCACTTGCTCCCCTTGCACCAAAGAGGAAAGAAGGACACTGCGCGGGCTGGCGCCCGGCTGGCGCCCTTGGTCGTCATGGCTTGCGTCATGGGCACCTCACGAGGTACCCCACCTTGAACTCTCTGCCTCCTCATGAGCCAGCCTGACGAGGCCGTGCCTGAGGAAGCTCCTTGTCGTCCGCCCCGCAAGGCTTGGCCCCTCGCAAGGGTCTTGAGCTTGTGTTGATGAAGATGGGCCATGCTAGGCCCCCTTTGAGCCACGCCGCAGGCCGCAGGCAGGCAAGTCTGGGGACCCTTGTTCCCAGAATGCCGACAGTAGCCCCAGGGCCCAAGGCGCGCCCGGACTTGGCCAAGCAGAGAGGCGAAAGGGCAAGTGCGAAGCGTCGCGGGCCCTAACAGCCTGCAGCCTTGGGCGCCGCGTGGCGGTTGATTGGACGTGGGTGCCTCCACAACCGCGCGAGTTGATAAGGAGCGACACCTGCCTTCTGCCTCCTTTGCTCTCTCCAGTTGCTGCTCAGATCCCCTTTCTTGCGCCTCTCCTTCCTTCCTTCAAAATCTCCAGATCTACTCCACCCGCACGCCCTAGCCTGACATGGCGCCTCGCCAGGCCCCGGTCGGAGCTTGGTATTCGTCCGCCTTGGACTCGCCGAACGTGTCGGAGGCGAGCCTTGCCCGGGTGCGCCAGATGGCGGCGGCGCAGGGCGTCGACGGGGCGAAGGTGTTTAAGGCCGGCTCTGCCCTCCCTGAGGGCCAAGGGAGCACCTTCTATCCGCTCTTCGTGAGCGCCATTGTCGCCGGTCTGGTGCCTCCCTTCTCTGAGTTCTTCTTTTCTGTCCTCTGCCATTATAACCTTCAAGCTCTGCACCTCCACCCCAACTCTGTCCTCCTTCTGGCAATCTTCGCCTACTATTGCGAGGCTCACGTGGGGGTGAAGCCCTCAGTGGCCCTGCTGCGCCACTACTTCTCCCTCCGGACCTCTCGTGGTTCCGTCTCTGCGTGTGCGAGCTTCGTCGCGTACGGCAGCTCCATCGCCATTTCGAACCCCGGGAAAAGGATTGAGGGCTTCAGGAGCAAGTGGGTCTTGGTTGACGCTGGGCGCGTCCACCCCCGGCTGGTCTTGCCCACGGTGCACCCCTCGAGATCCGACGACTGGTCTCGAGTGGAGCTTGTGGATCCCCGCGCAAGGCTGGTGTTGGAGAAGATGGATGTGGATCTGAGGCCGGCCAGCATGGCGGCAGCAAAGCTGACTGGCGCCTCGCTGCTGAGGGAGTTCCTGGAGCATCAACTGGCTCTGCTTCGTCAGTACTCGCTTCCGATGTGGAGGCCCCACCCGAGCCCCGCGGTCCTGGCCGATGAGGATCTGGCCGCGGTCCTCCAGTCTTCGGTCGGGGGCGACGTGGCAAGGCTGGAGGGCGCTCCGACGCCCCTGTTCCTCCGCGAGGACTGGGAGCAGGTTGTGGGGTCCATGCCTGTCTTCAACGGGGACGGGCCTGCGCCCGCGGAGGCTCCCGAGGACCTGGTGGACGTATCCTCCGGCGACTCCAGCGAAGAGAGGGAGGAAGGGGAGTAGGAAAAGGGGGCTGACTCCGAGGCAGAGTCAAGGGCTCCACCTCTTCGGCGCAAGTCCCGCGCTCTCCGCCTTCCTCTGAGTGATGATGACGAGGGTGATGACGAGCAGGGCGGCGGGAGCCTGCCCCTGGTCCCGAAGAAGGACCGGACTGGGCTGATCCCCCGCGGGTCCGCCCCAGCCCCGAGGCGATTCGCTGGCGCTCCACCTGCACCCGCGCTCCTTGAGGCTGATCCTTGCAACCGGCTCTCGGGCTTCAAGTACGGCCGGAGGCTGCTCGAGCCTGCTGGCGACGACCTGTAAGTGCTTGAGCCCTGTCTTGTTTCTTGTTTCGCCGCTGAGGCTTGACGTCCGTATCGCCCGGCTAGGCTGGCGCCCACAGCAAAGAAGCCGAAGAGGGCTCCTGAGACTCCATCCGCGGCAGCGCCTCTGCTCGCGAAATAAGATGAACATGGCGCGCTGGCCTCTCCTGCCCAGGCATCCCTGCGAGGCCCTGCCGAGTCGGCTGGGGCGAGCTCGGCTCCTATGGCCCTGGTGACTCCCGAGGCGCCCCCGCTTGACGCCGTCACCACAGCCGCTGGGGCACAGCAGGCTCCGCCTCAGGACACCGTGGTCACGCTGCCGTGTTCTCCTCCTACTCTGCCGACTGCTACTTCCCCGTCTCCTCCTACTGTCCTAGATCGTGCTGCTGCCAAACTGGACCGTCTGCGGCGGGATCTTCTGAGCGCCGACCCTCGTTTGGTGGTCGGGCGCTTGGAGCTAGCCTCTGGCTGGATTCGCTCCGATGCTTTGATTCGGGCGGCGCTGGTCCAGGCCTCGACGGCCTGCGACGAGGAGAAGCAGGCCGTCCTTGGGGCGAAGGTTGCCCGCGCCACCGCCTTGGGGGAGGCGGCTAATGGCCGAGGTCGTTGCGAGGTGTTGGAGGGCGAGCTGACGGGCCTGGAGGACCGGCTCGCCGAGGAGACTCGCCTTCGCCTAGAGCAGGAGCACGGCATGAAGGCTCGCGAGGCGGCCGTCAAGGACTGGGACACCAAGCTCAAGAAGCGCCGTGACCGCCTAGGCGCGCTGGAGCGAGAGCTGGAGGAGAGGAAGGTTGAGTTGGACGGCAAGGCACGGGTTCTTGCCGAGGATCGTGTGGCCTTTGCGGAGATGGAGGAGAAGGCCCGTGCTTCATTGAAGATGCTTTATGAGAGCGGCCTGGAGAGCCCGCTGGCCCGCGAGGAGGACGGCCCCGCCAAGCTGCTTCCTTTCCTGGTTCGTGCCCTTGAAGATGTCGCCCTTGGCCTCGGCCCTACAGCTGAGGCCGAGGCACGCGTCTTGTCTTCTACAGCGCTGACGCGGGTCTTCACCCACATATATCTTTGCGACCCCAACGTCGACCTCGACAACATGCTGGAGCCAGCGAGCGGCGAGCATGCCGCTGCCGCTGCTGAGGCCGTGAAGGGTCGCGCGGAGGCTCTGTTGGGGAAGTTCCGGGCCTTCAGCACCAGGCCGAAGCAGAGCGCTGCCAGCCCGGCAGCTCCACAAGGCGAACCCGCTCCGCGCAACTCCACGGCCGGCAAGTGACTCCATTGTGGCTCCCGTCCTGCTTTTAGTTTCTGCACATGTATCAGGCCTTGGGGAGGCGTTAAAACTTGCATTTGGTGCTGTGATAACAGTATGGACTGTAATATTTGCTTTTGAATTCCTTGAAATTTGCGCTATTTCCCTCCTACTTGCTTGTGTCCTACGCCGACAGAGCCCGGCCCCACGCATACCTCAGCCGCCGTTAGCCCCGACCAAAAACCAGGACGGGACCAAGGAGTGAGGGGCTACGTGACAAGTTAGGCTCCTGAGTCGCGATGCTTAGGAGTCCCCCTTGGCGCTTGAACAACAAGTAGGAAGGTGAGATGTGGGGGTGGATCTACCGTTCTACGTCTGCAGAGCCCGGCCCCGCGCATACCTCAACCGCCGTTAGCCCCGACCAGAAACCAGGACGGGACCAAGGAGTGAGGGGCTACGTGAATAGTTAGGCTCCTCAGTCGCGATGCTCAGGAGTCCCCCTTGACGCTCAAATGGCCTTCATACCTTGGCTCCGCTCGGGAAGGGACGTGCCATGAACCAGGCCCGGGAGGCCTGGCTGGGTGGCATGCGTCTGGGCATGACCCAGGCGTAGCCCCCGTGCCCAGCCCCCTCGCGCGGTACTCCCGAGGGGAGGCGTTGCGATGAGGCTAGACACTGAGCTCTGGCTCCCTGACGTTGATGCGGCTCGGGGGCCACCCTTAGTTGTTTATCACCAGCGCGGAGCATAGCGCTTCCGTATGCGTACGGGCATAGCCGCTCCCCGGCAGTGTCGTCAGCCAGCGCGGAGCATGGTGCTTCCACTGGTGCGTGGGAGGGGGCTCCCCTCCAAGAGGAGTCCCCGGGGCGTGTACAGCCCCGCCCTGACATGTGGCTGGCACGGTAGGGCTTGACGAGGTGTATCTGGGCACCCGTGAGCCAGCGCAGGACTCACGCGGCCCTACCTCAAGGCGGGTTGCGCCTAGCTCTGGGCCTTATCTTGGAGTGTGTTCCTGCAAATTTGGCTAGATGCCGATGCTCTGCGTCCTCGGGTCCCGGCTCTCGGGCTGGTCTCAGGCGTCGCTGGTATGCCGGGGCACGATGCCGTGGGCAGACCAGAGGGTGAGGGCCGGAGAGCCGGTAGGAGCCCTGAGTCGCGATGCTCAGGCACCCCCCCCCCCTTGAACGCGCAAGCTGGGTTAGATGTCGAAACTCTACGTCCTCGGGTCCCGGCTCTCGGGCTGGTCTCAGCCGTCGCTGGCATGCCGGGGTGCGATGCCGTGGGCAGACCAGAGGGTGAGGGCCGGAGAGCCGGTAGGAGCCCTGAGTCGCGATGCTCAGGCACCCCCCCCCCTTTAACGCGCAAGCTGGGTTAGATGTCGAAACTCTACGTCCTCGGGTCCCGGCTCTCGGGCTGGTCTTAGCCGTCGCTGGTATGCCGGGGCGCGGTGCCGTGGGCAGACCAGAGGGTGAGGGCCGGAGAGCCGG
This sequence comes from Triticum aestivum, assembly GCF_018294505.1. Lineage (NCBI taxonomy): Eukaryota > Viridiplantae > Streptophyta > Magnoliopsida > Poales > Poaceae > Triticum > Triticum aestivum. The sequence continues at coordinate 548,377,212 of NC_057810.1, read as the reverse complement.
TAGGAGCCCTGAGTCGCGATGCTCAGGCACACCCCCCCCTTTAACGCGCAAGCTTGCGACATCCAAGAAGAAAAAGGTACCATGAACAGGCACCAAACAACAAGCATGATGGGTCGAAAACATGGCCCTAAGATAAATGCAAGAGGGGTACATGCCACTGGGTCTGACCCGAGCGGCTTGGGGATAATGCAGCCCGAGGGGCGCCCCCAGCAGAGTGAGCTAAGAACATGAAATAAAAGAGATACACGCCACGGGGACGGACCCACGCGGCCTGGGAATAATGCAGCCCTGAGGGCGCTCCCAGCTGGAAATGAAACTAGAAAGATGTCACCTGATGACGCTGAAGATGAAGGGGTGTTGATGCAGCAGACTCGGTGGGCTGCGGGGGCAGATCCTCACGAGCCCCCAGGCCCTGCGGCCTCGGGAGGCTCCGGAGGCACTAGTGGCTCCTCGCGGACCGTCTCCATCTCCTCCAGGGCTACGGAATGCCTGACCTCTTGAGCCTCCAGGATGGCCCTCATGATGCGCTGGTACGCAGTAGCTGCGTTCGGCAAGCCGCAAGGCATGCGAACATAGCTGTGAGGTGGACCCTTGCAGCGTCCCACTCGCGAAGGCCAGAGACGCTCCTGAGACGCGGCCTGGTTGAGCCCTGGTATGTCGATGCAGACGCGCAGCCCACCATCCTCGCCTGGATGGGGGGCCACAGCGGGTAAGCGGCTGCCTCTCATGACCCTTGACTCCTGTAGCTCCTGAATGGCCTTGCTGACGAACTCCTGAGGGTTTGGCCCTCCTTTTCTTGCTCCTTCTTGATGGAAACATGCTTCGAAGCACGCCTCCACGTGGTGCCCAATCGCCTCCCTCGTGACCTTGGCGAGGTCAACGGCCCTCCAGGGGAGAGCCCCCGAGCCCTGCCTGTGGAGGGCGCCGGGCGTGCTTCCCTATGCGATGGAAGGAGGTTCCCCCTGAGCAGGCGCGGGCCCAGAGGGTCCTGCCTCCTGAGGGGCCGGGCCGGTCGATGTCTTCTTCTTCTTGGGGGCGGCCTCGGGAAGCCTCCTGCTTCCGCGATCCGGGTCTTCCAGTGATGCGGCCTGAAAGGCTCTCTCCAGGGAGCAAACTGTGTCTCTCTCTTCGCAGGGCACTGTGATGACTCCGCCACTTCCTGGCATCTTGAGGACGTTGTAGCCGTGGTGGGTTACGGCCATGAACTTGGCCAGTGCTGGGTACCCGAGGATGGCGTTGTAGGGCAGGCGAATGTGGGCGACGTCGAAGTCGATGAGCTCGATGCGGTAGTTGTCACGTGCCCCGAAGGTGACAGGGAGGCAGACCTGCCCAATCAGGACCGTGGAGCCGTCGGTGACTCCGGAGATAGGCTTGGCCGGCTGAAGCTGACTGTAGGGTACTTGGAGATTGTTGAATGTTTCCACGGACAGGACGTTGAGCCCTGCTCCGCCATCGATGAGGGTCCTGGTGACTAGCACGTTGCTGATGATTGGGGAACAAAGCATCGGGAGGATTCCAGCTGTGGCCACGCACTTGAGCTGATCCACTAAGCTGAACGTGATGGCACACGCCGACCACCTGAGAGGGCGCGTGGCCTCGAGCTTGGGGAGGACTGCATTCACTTCGCGGGCGAATTGCTTGAAGATGCGCTGAGAGGTTGGGGCTTGGGATCCGCCTAGGATGCAGGCGATCGCACGTTGTTCCTGGAAGCCCCCAGCCCCCTCGTCCTAATGACGGTCCTCATTTCTCCTTGGCTGCGGCGGTAGCGGAGGGAGGCCTGCGTTACCTTGCGGGCGATCCTCGCGAGGCTGATCCCTCCAGCCTCCCTCGCGAGGTGGGTCCTGCCAGCGATCCTCGCGAGGTTGGTCGCGCCACCCTTGACGTGGGTCGCGGTCTTCCCAGTGTCCTGCGTTCCTTCCTCCTCCTCGTCCGTAGCCCCGGTCGCTGTGGTCGGGACGGCGGCCAGTCCATCCTTCACGCACGGCCGGGAGCTCTTGGCATTCATTGGCGTTATGGGTGTGGAGGTCGTGGTACACGCAGTACCGACTGCCCTTGGAGGATTCGGGCTGATCTCTGCCCCGCTTGGTGTCTGGTTCTGCCGCGAGCACGGCAGCCCCCTTGCGCTTCACGTCCTTGGCCTTGGGCTTCTTCTCTTCAGGGTCTGCGACAGGCAACTCGAGGAGGGAGAGACGCCCTTCCTCAGCCCTGGCGCACTTGGTCGCCAGGTTGAACAGTTCCAAGGAAGTGCACAGATCTTCATGCATTGCGAGCTCCTCCTTCATTTTGACGTCACGCACGTCGTCAGAGAAGGCTGAGATGATGGCCTCCTCGGTCACCTTGGGAATCTTGAGGCGCGCGTTGTTGAAGCGCTGGATGTACTTCTGCAGGGTTTGCCCTGGTTGCTGCTTGATGCGGCGCATGTCGCTCACGGCGGGTGGCCGGTCGCGAGTACCCTAAAAGTTGGCGATGAAGCGGGTGCACATCTCATCCCAGGAGGAGATCGTGCCTGGGGCCAGGTTCAGAAGCCAGGTGCGGGCCCCGTCCTTGAGAGCCATGGGAAACCAGTTCGCCATGACCTTCTCGTCTCCGTTGGCAGCCTCGATGCCCAGCTCGTAGAGCTGGAGGAACTCTGCAGGGTCAGCCATGCCGTCGTAGCAAGGAGGCAGGTCTGGCTTGAACTTGCCGGGCCACGCGACGGTGCGTAGCTCGGTGGTGAAGGCGCGGCAGCCTGCTGTGGTCACAGGAGGCCTTGGTGGACGAAGGGCTCGGTCCTGCGGGTCCCCGTGTGCCGCAGCTGGGTGCAGCGCGGGGTCTTGACGTGCTGGAGCAGGAGCGTGGTCGGGACGAGCCGGAGCAGGGAGCGCTCGGGCAGCTTCTCGAGGGCGAGGGACCTCTTGGCAGCTCTGCTCCTGCCGCGCTGGTTCCTGACGGGGCGGGTTCCGCCCAGGGGCCGCGCGCCTTGGAGCCAGGGCGCCTTCTTGAGGGGGAGGCAGCTGAGGCGCCCCAGGAGCTTCATTAACCGCGCATGGCGGGGCGCGGTGCAGCGAGAAAGATGGCGCGGCGGAGCCCCCAGCGGCGCGGATGAGTTCGGCGACTCGGTCGAGCCATTCTTCGTAGACGTCGTCGACGGGGCGGTAGCGCAGGAGCTCGTTTGCCGCGATGAGCGCAGCTCGAGCCTCCATGGCCGCGCGGGGCGCGCGGGACGAAGAACCAGCGGGGGTGAGCGAGGGCGTAGCGGTGCGGCCGTCTCGCCTCATGGACGGGTGCTGGGACGATGCTTGCTGCTTGTTCCCCGCCGGGCTGGTGGCGGCATTGACGGCAGGCGACGGGGAACGATGAGGGCGCCCGCCGATGGGAGCCATCTGGGCGACGCAGGAAGCGAGGGCGGCTCGGTGCTCGGCGCGAACCCGGCGTGCGTCAGACATGGTCGCGACGGTCGGAGAAGAACAGGGCGACGGAAGACAAATTCCGGAGCACCCCTACCTGGCGCGCCAAATGTCGGATTTAGGATTCCGGCAGACCCTTGAGGTTCGAACACTGGGGTGCGCGGAGGTTTCGCCTTCTACCTACCTGTTCCTCGCCGAATCGCTAGGTTCTAAACTACGAGAAGAACAACACAAGAGACACAGGGTTTATACTGGTTCAGGCCATCATTGTGGTGTAATACCCTACTCCAGTGTGTGGCGTGGTGGATTGCCTCTTGGACTGATGGTGAACCATACAAGGAAGAACAGCCTCGCGAGGGTCTATTCTTGTGGTGGTGTTGCCCCTTTGGAGGGGTTGATTCTAGCTGCCTATCTTATCTCCAGATTCCTATCCAGATGCCTCTACCTTGTGGGTGGCTAGTCCTATTTATAGGCGAAGGCCCTGGGCCTCTTCCCAAATATTGAGTGGGAAGGGCGCCAACAATTGGCCAATTTGAAGGGGAACATCTAGTACACTTATCCTGACTAAAGTTGGTCCTCGCCTGTTAAAGGCTCTGGTGGTGACGCCGACTTGGGCTCCACAGTGACCTCCATCCTACCGTTGGACTGGTCTTGGTCTTGTTGCACCGAAATGGATGCCTTTACTTCATGCTCTCGCCTGTGCTTGCTCCCCTTGCACCAAAGAGGAAATAAGGACACTGCGCGGGCTGGCGCCCGACTAGCGCCCTTGGTCGTCATGGCTTGTGTCATGGGCACCTCGCGAGGTACCCCGCCTTGAACTCTCCGCCTCCTCGTGAGCCAGCCTGACGAGGCCGTGCCTGAGGAAGCTCCTTGTCGTCCGCCCCGCGAGGCTTGGCCCCTCATGAGGGTCTTGAGCTTGTGTTGATGAAGATGGGCCGTGCTGGGCCCTCTTTGAGCCACGCCGCAGGCCGCAGGCAGGCAAGTCTGGGGACCCCCGTTCCTAGAACGCCGACAGGGTAAGTGATGGGGAACGAAGCATGAAAATTAAAAAAATTCCTACGAACACCCAAGATCTAGTCTAGGAGATGTATAGCATTGAGAGGGGAGTGTGTCTACATATCCTTGTAGACCGAAAGCGTTAGCGTCGTAACGCGGTTGATGATGTAGTCGTACTCTTAACGATCCAATCGCGATCTAGTGCCTAACAAAGGACACCTCCGAGATTAGCACATGCTTAGCTCGATGGCGCCCGCTCCTTCTTGATCCAGCAAGCAATAGAGTGGAGGTAGATGAGATCGGAACCAGGACGGCGGTATGGTGGTGGTGGCAGCAGTGGAATTCCGACAAGCTTTGCCAAGCGTGTACTGGAGGAACGTGGGAGGAGTTGAGGAAGGCAATGGGCAAGGGTGAACGGGTGGCTGAACCCATGCACCTCCCCCCTCTATGTATAGGCTAGGGGGCAGGGGAGGGCGTCCAAAACCCTCCAAGAGTCGGCCACATGGGAGAATCCCTTTAAACTTGGAGATAACATCTTATCTCTCGATTCAACCCTTTAAATTTAGAGATAAGACCTTATCTCTAGATTTAAGCAACATGTGCCTTGGGGAATGGTGCAGCCAGCCCATGTGGGCTGTAGCCCCTCCTCCCCCCCCCCCCGGGTCCATGTGGGCCCTTCCCGGGTAGTTGAGCCCCATGGTGGAACCTTCTAGAACCTTCTTAGTACAATGCCGAAAAAACTAAACTTTTCCGGAACCCAAAATATGACTTCCCATATATAAATCTTTACCTCTAAACCACTTCAGAGCTCCTTGCGACATCTAGGATCCCATCTAGGACTCTGAATAACCTTCAGACTTTCCGCTATTAATATCTCATTACTACCCTAGCAGTATTGAACGTTAAGCGTGCGACCTTACGGGTTCGGAACATGCAGACATGACCGACACTTCTCTTTGGTCAATAACCAATAACGGGACCTAGATGCCCATATTGGTTCCTACATATTCAATGAAGATCTTTATCGGTTGAACCATGATGTCGAGGATTCAATTAATCCAGTATGCAATTCCCATTGTCCAGAGATATGTTACTTGCCGAGATTCGATCGGCGGTATCTCCATACCTAGTTCAATCTCGTTACTAACAAGTCTCTTTACTCGTTTCGTAATACAAGATCCCGTGACTAAACTCATTGGGCACATGAAGCTTCTTATGATGTTATATTACCGAGAGGGCCCAAAGATATCTCCCTGTCACATGGAGAGATAAATCCCAGTCTTGATCCATGCGACCCAACAGACACCTTCGAAGATACCTGTAGAGTACCTTTATGATCACCCAGTTACAAAGTGACATTTGATAGAACATAAAGTATACCTCCGGTATCCGCAAGTGGCATGATCTTATGGTGTAAGAAAATGATACTTGACATGAAGAAAGTTATAGCAAATAACTAAACAATCTGATGCTAAGCTTACGGGTTGGTCTGTCCATCACGTCATTCTCCTAATGATGTGATCCTGTTATCAAATGACAACTCATGTCCATGGTTCGGAAACCCTAACCATCTTTGATCAACGAGCTAGTATAGTAGAGGCTTACTAGGGAAACGGTGTAGTTTATGTATTCACGCGTGTATTGAACTTTTCAGTCAATACAATTCTAGCATGAATACTAAACATTTGTCATGAACGGAAAATATGATAATAACCAATTTATTATTGTCTCTAGGACATATTTCCAACAGTAAGAACTTGGGGGAACGGTATATCCATTTCAGACTCCATGTATTCAAGGGGTATATACTTTTTTATGCGGGATTCTGTGTGAATACTATGTGCAGTCTAAGTGAAACCCCTTCATCGGATTGAATCAGTTCCTTTGTCCGTGAACTTAAATTCTTCTTGGTGAACAGTGAAATCTGAAAGACAAGAAAATAAATTTAAAATTCTGATTTTTTACAACAAATATTTCTTAGTTTTCTACACGGGTGCAAATTTTGTGATGGAATAACATTCGTGTATGTCTGACCTTTTTGGGTGCTGATTTTGTTATTATTCCAAGCCTACACAAATGTGATTTCGTCGCAAAAATTTACATGTAGGATGATAATTCAACAATGTTTGTTGCCAAAAATATTTAGATTTTTTAAATTTTATTTATTTGATTTTGGTGTCCTCATCATATGTATCCCCCCCCCAAAGAATAAGATGTCGTTCCTCGTAAATACTTACATTGGGAGAGGGTGTTGAAAAGTTCAAGCACTGTCCACTCTTGTTGGGAGATGTCGTGCTCCTAGGGGCCCCATCGCTTCAAGTTTGAGAGCTATTGGATTTGTATGATCCGGTTCAGGGACATTGTCGAGAGCATATCGGATCGACCACTTACAATTTAGATGAGCAAACGACTGAGTATCTTTAACTCTGTATAATTTAATGGGTTGAAGGGTGGTCGTTTCTAGCCGATCCTTATATTTTACTATTTATATAAAGTCTCGATTCTATTAGTATTGTCACATAAATTTCAAACAATTGGACACTATTTTATCAATCATTCTAATGATTCAAATTCAATGTACATAACAAACCAACCATGGACATGTATATAGTTGCACGAATCAAGCAATTCAAATTAAAACATGCATAGAGTTCATCCATAAGGCACCATACCGGTCAAGTTTGATCCAAATTTGCCACAACATATCGTGTCTTATGTCGTGGATCAAGCCAACCAATGGCATGCAACACGAACTCAAGCACCATCACCATCAAACAAATAATGACCACCTCCAAGGCCTCCACAATCACCATCTCCAAGTCCACCACCATCCCATGGCCACCACCACCATCACCTCCTTGTCCACCATCATCCCCATAGCCACCACCACCATTCCAAAGAAAGATCTCCGTTTGGTTCATGATCTCTACACGAGTGAGTTCCCAAAACCGTTTTGCCATGGCATCGACCGTGGTTTGGTCATAAACATTCTAGAATCTTCTTCGTCTTTCTTCTATTTCACAAGTCTCTCCTCCTCCAGTGCAATCCTACACTCCTCCGCCTTCAACTTCTCTCTCTGGCCGCCAACTTGGACCTCCATTTCTCACCCTCCACAGCTCATTCCACCTTGTCACCTTCTTTTCTTTTTGTTCGACCGCCAATGATTTCTTGGTCTCGATCATAGCCACAAGATCTTACTTGTAGGTGTCGCCGAAGATCCCCCATTTTCATCTCTTTTGCAATCTTATTATCATCAGACCTCTTGTTGGGATTATCATCCACCTCATTATTGACTTCAACGGATATGCTAATTAATCCTTGACCTCTTCGTGTGGTCTCCGAATTCCTCCTAATCATTTCTCAATATTGGCAAGTTCTTTGTAGCAATGGTAAAATGTGAAGCCCTTTCCACCGTTCTTCTTATTTTGTTGCTTCTATAGCTCTTGGATGATAGGCTCACACACCGAGATTTGCACCTCACTTGATGGTGAATTGTTGACTTGATCAATACAACCGGACCATCAATTGCATTCCTCTTTTATGGTACCCCAACGGTGCCCAATAGAGCCTTGGGTGTTTTTTGACGGGACTTCCACAATGGTGCCATAGTAATCTTCAATCCTACCCCAAAACTTCTCTTTTGATTGATATGTGCCAACCGATGCATCAAGTGACACATTCATCCAGGCATAACACAAAGCAATATCTTCATCTTGGCAATAGTTGTATGTCCTCGACTTTCATGGTGCCTTCACGCCTGATTGTATCTCAATGGGATCATTGACTTCCTTGGCCTCCTCCTCCTCCATTTCATGATGATAATCGCCCTCGGCCTCTTCTTGTTGAGGAAACATTGAATCTTCATCACATAGACCATAGAGGACAAGCATGCGTGACTCCTCCAATTGAGACAAGAACTCGGTTGCATTAAACTTCACACTACAAGCTCATCACCACACGACCGCAAGCAATCACCAACGCATCTGCCAAATAGAAAAGATACACATTTTTACCTTGATGGAATTTCATAGACCACTTGGCGGTCAAGGCCACGGACCTTGGCGGCGGCTGTGGCGTCCGGGCGCTCTGGTCAAGGGGGCGTAAGGTGGCCGGAGACAGGGTACGATCCATCAGAGTCGCCCTCTTCTTCTTCTTCGCTCCTCCTCGGTGAGTGTTGTCGGCTTCCTGGCCCACTTACCAGTTGCTAAAGCAGGGGGAGGGCGACTTCCCATCCTCGGGGCCAGTGCGGTTTTATTTTGGTTTTTTCTTTTGTAGTTTTCCCGGGTTTTTAAAGTGTAGTTATTTTCAAAAATGTTCAAATCTTCAAAAATATTCACTTTTCAAATAATATTTATGATTTAAAAGACTGTTCATGGTTTTCAAATACACATTTGAAAAAATTAATGAACACTTTTAATTTTTGGATTTTTTTGCCAAATTCATGAATAATTTTAAAATTCACAGACATTAAAAAACATAAACAATTTTGTAATCACTGCATAAAATTAAAATTCAAGACTTTTTTTCGAATTATCAGATATCCTTCACTGAACAATGTTTTATGTGCACCAATTTTTTCAACACTAAAAAGACCGTTTGCCATTTTTTCGCCCGCAAGGCAGCACTAAATGCCCGACGACTATATCTCGCTAAAAGCGAGATATATGCTACGCTGATCTGAATGGATTCTTTAAGATGTACTTACTGGGCCGGTGTATTTCTATCTTTTCCCCCGTGCTTAGTAAAAACCATTCCCCATTTTTTCCCGCAAGGCAGCACTAAAATTGTTTATTGCCATACAAAAACCATTCCCCATGTATTAAAAAAAGTTGACCATGTATTCAAAAAATGCTGATATTGTGTTTGAAATTTTTTAAACATGAACTGAAAAATGTTTTAGATATATATTAAATTGTATAATTTGCATGAAAAATTAAACATAAAAATATTATTTATGAAAAAATTTGATCATGTGTTTCAAAAATATTAAACATGTATATAAAATATGTTTATGATAATGTGTGTACTGAAAAAAGTTGACATGGGTAGAAGAAAAGTAATGGAAATGGGCAGAAAAAATGCGAAGAAAATCAATGAGGAAACACAAAACCCAAAAGAAAATATAAAAGAAAAAAACGAAAATAAAAAACAGAACAAATGGAAGAAGCAAGTGACCGAGCATGAGTGAACGAGTGTACAGACTTAACATTTTTCAAATGTTTGATTAACATTATTTAAATGTTTGATTGACATTTTTCCAACTCTTGATTAACATTTTTAAATACATATTATACATTTCTATAAGCATGAGAAACAATTCCTCCATATACATTTATCATTATTCAAATGATTGGTTAACATTAAAAAAATTATGTAATGTACTTTTTGTAATACACACACACACACATTATCATGTGTTAGTGTGTATACTACTTTATCATTCTAAATATGCTCATATAGTATATCGAAGATATGTCAAAAAAAAGTTACACGAAAAAATTGCTTATAAGGCCATAGTTTTTGTTATATTTGTGAAATACATACATATTTTTACGTAAAGAAAAGTATGCTCAAAATATGATACATACTACCTAACAAGTAGTATATGTACTACTTAAACATTGTTAAATATTACATACTACACGTACATACTATCGATTTTGACAGATACTATATACAACATGCAAAACGCAAGTAGTATGCATAGGACAAATTTTTGCTACCACCCATGGTAGTTACCACAATTTGAGTTTGTGTATGTTGTATGTAGTATTTGTCAAATTGAAGAGTATATACATGTAGTATGTAGTATATAAGAATGTTTAAGTAGCATATATACTACTTTTTAGGTAGTATTTATCATATTTTAAGTACGCTTTTTTTTACGTACAAATATGTACGTATTTCACAAATATAATAAGAACCATGGGCCAACTTTGCAATTTTTTCACGTAACTCACTTTGAATTATCTTATATATAGTATATGAACATACTTAAAATGATAAAGTAGTATATATAGTACCATATGATAGTATGTGAGATATGTGGGGTAACTATCCCTGAGTGGTAGGATGTATTTTCCAACATATAAATATAAATATTTGCAAGGTATAAAAAAAAAGAAAGCAAAAGAAAAAAAAGGGAAGAGGAATGTGCCCAGGCGCCGGACGCGAGCTCACGCTAGGTCTCCATATAAGCCAGATGGCAGTTCCTTTGCCTGTAGCGCGCGTGGGTGGTCCAACCCGGTCGGCAGCAACGCATGCTAAGCGTTTGCTGCTTCCTTTTTTTGTTCGTTTTTCTTTCTGTTGCTTTTTTGTTTTGCTTTTTCTTTTTATTATTTATGGTTTTTTGTTTGTTTGTCATTTTAATTCCTTTTATTTTATATTTTAGTTTGGTAATGCCTAACTTTTTAGTGCACGGTGAACAATTCGCTAATATACGATGAGCATTTTTTTTTAGTTTTTTAATACACAATGAACAATTTGTTTGTGATCATTGTATATTAAGAAAATATTCACCATAAATATTACAAAAGAGGTTCAACCTATGTTTTCAGAAGAAAAAGAGTTCAGCCTGGATTTAAGATAAGTTCACTATATATTAGAAAAAGGACCATCATCTATTATACGGATGTTGATCGTATATTAGAAAAATGTTCACTATATATTATAAAATGTCATTGTGCATTATAAATAATGGTCATCATTTTTCCTACTTATAAAGGTAAGAGTTGATTGTGGGTTCATATATGGGAACAACAACCTTCACAAATAAACAAATGTACCTCTATCAACATTGGGAATACCAACCTTCCATGGACAGAAATAAACAAATCTATTTATAGTCACATGTACGACCTAACAGATACACTACTATTTTCATGTGAGCCCAATGCTTATAGAAGGCACAGTTAACATTTTTTTTTAAATAATACATTTTTTTATTATTAGAAATATTATGCCGATTTTATTTTTTTCAAAAAATAATACATAGTCAGCTATCTTGTGGCCGACTGGATCTAGTCGGTCAAAGTAGGCCGATTAGTACCCTGTCGGCTAACAGTAGGCTGATTGGGCTCCTGCCCACTCTCGTACTCTCGCCAAGATATGTCCAAATCCAGATATCCTTTTAAGTTGTATGTTTCCTCTCGATACAAGACTATACTACAACGCTAACCCACCTTAGTGCCTAGAAGCGGGAAACTTAGGCCTAAGTTTCTTGCTTCTGGGCACTAAGGTGGGTAAGCATTGTAGTGTCGTCTCATACTCTCGCCAAGATATGTTAAAATTCGGATATCCTTTTAATCTATATGTTTCCTCATTATACTACAATGCTTACCCATCTTAGTGCCTAAAAGGAAGAAACTTAGGCCTGAGAAAATGGGGCATGCACCTACCAGCTTATAGGAAGCCAATTAGTTCCAGTCGGCCAACATGTAGCCGACGGGAGTGGGCAGGAGCCCAATCTATAGCTGACAGGGTACTAATTGGCCTACTCTTGCCCTACTGGATCCAGTCAGCCACCAGATGGCTGACTATATATATTATTTTTTGGAAAAAATTAATTCAGCGTAATATTTATGAAAATGAATAAAAAATATATTATTTTAAAAGAATTAGCCAGTTAACAAATGTAGAAATGTGACTTCAACTCAATATGATGCTCTTGTTTGTCAATTTTTCTTTCCAACCAAGTTATTTCAGTTTTATATCATAGAACTGAGCGAACAAATTGTAATTCTAAGATGATGATAGATCTTTTCCTCCTATTCGATCCATGACCTTGTGCAACCAACTTACCAATGTCTATTCTTATACGTTTCAACATTCGAAATGTTATGTTTGACAAAGGACGTACTGTGATAACCCAAGATTCTCTAATGTCTGTTGCGTGATCTTTTGTTGTAATTTTGTTCATTTTAATAGTGAACATCTCACAAAGGCCGCATAATGCCAACGTATTTTGGTGATTTCCTAAGCCAATGACCTAATTCCTTGTATTTTATAGTTTTGTAGCAACGTGCATGCATTGCTAGTATATTAAGAAAATGTTCAACCTATAATACAAAAATGTCCAATGTATATTTTAGAAAATGATCATCACATATTACAAAACATTTCACTAGGTTAAAAAATGTTGACTGTATATTAGAACAATGTTCGGTGTGTTTGTGAATTAGTGTTCACCATATATTATAAAAACATTTAGAACAATCATAAGAAAGAAAAGTTCCAAAATAATAATCAGCAGTAAAAATAAAAAAATCACCAAATAAACCGGGTCGCTACAATGAACCTAGTGGTACAGTGCAAAGGCGCAGTAATGATTACTGGGCCGGCCCAATGCATTGCCCCATATACGTCGCCTCGGCCGTTTGACCATTAAAATGCGAAATCACCCCTTGCAATGATCATTCTCACCTCCCTAGGTTGCGACAAGTGGCGCATTGCATGTGCGTCACTTTTTGCAACCAGGAAGTTTCTCCTTTTTCATAAATCCGTTTATTTCAAAACATTTTATCTCTTAAAGCGTGCGTTCAAATCTTGCACCATTTTCACCGTTGGACTCCTCGCGTCCAGACCTTCGAAACTAAATCCCATGTTGGGAGGTTTTGATGAACCTTTTGTCACGAAAAAACCGGACGAAAAAACCAAACTGGGAGCATGTTTTTTTTCCTTTTCGAAAGAGGCATGGCCGTGCCTCTCGCGAAAGCACAACCACGCCTCTCGTGAAAGGAAAAAAAGAAAACATTTTTTTTCCGAGAGGCACGACCATGCCTCTCAAGAAAGTACACCCGTGCCTCCCGCGCGAGTAAAATCTTGCCTCTCGCAGAAGGGAAAAAACAGAAAACATGTTTTTTTCTCGAAGGCACGGTCGTGTCTCTCGCGAAAGCAAAACCGTGCTTCTCGCGGAAGCAAAACCGTGCCTCTCACGGAAGAAAAAAAAACAGAAAACATGATTTTTTTTCTGTTTCTTCGAAAGCACAACCGTGTTTCTCGCGGAAGCACAGCCGTGCCTCTCGTGGAAGGGAAAAAATAGAAAACACATTTTTTTTCCATTCCCGAGAGGCATGGCCGTGCCTCTCGCAAAAGCATAACTGTTGCTCTCGTGGAAGCAAAACCGTGCCTCTCGCAGAAGGAAAAAAGAAAAGAAAACGAGTTTTCTTCGTGTGAAAAAATATTTTTTGGAAACAAAATTGGTCCAAAAGCTAAGAAATACTAGTTGAAAACCAAAATATTGAAAAAAAAGAAAGAGAAAAAAAATCTGGTTTAAAAGCCGAAAACGTGCGCGGAAAATTAAAAAACAAATTCCGAAGGAAGCACCCAGAGCGTGACATGTGGCGGTGGACCAAGTGGCGCGCTCTCAGCCCGCCCGCAAGTGATTGTTGCGAGGCTCCCGAAGGAGGGCTCATCAACTAGTTGCTCCCACTAAAATGTGTGTCCGTAGAAAAACACGTTTTCAAGAGGGGAGCTCTTACTGGACGCTCCTTGCATCAAATTGGTGTCACAACGCATAGGGAGGCAGCCTGACTGGGCCGGCCCATCGAGCTGTACGGCGTGAGAAAAAAGGGAAGCAAAAACATGAGCCAGGCGCGATCTCAGGAATCGAGCTGGCGACCCAACGATTGCGACCGCGTGCTCCTTGCCAATCCAGCTGACTAGCATTTTTTCTATTTTAACATTGTGTACCTAAATGAACTTAGAAAGCCCGTACAACAAGCCAAATCTACTCCGAACACAAAACTTTTTTTTCAAAAACAAAACGTGAATGTTTTATCAAACGCGAACATTATTAGTTCTATTTACAAGTTTTGAGAAAACTCAAACATTTTTCAACCAAACGAATTTTGGAGATGCGAACATATTTTTTAGAATAGAAACATTTTTTAAACTACCCAAAAAACTGAACAGGAACAATTTTTCAAATTTCAAAACAAAATTTGGAAACACGAACAACATTTGCACATGAACATTTATTGAAAGTCCAGAACAAAATTTGAAAAAACGAACATTTTTTAAGATTTGCAAACAATTTTGGAAACAGAACATTTTTGAAACTCCAAACAAAACTTGTAAATATGATTTTTTTTTTAAATTTGCGAACAAATTCTGGAACGGGAACATTTTCTTAAACTCCCAAACAAATTTATGGAATTTACGAACATTTTTGCAATTTGTGAACAAAATTTGAAAACATGAACATTTTATAAATTTGTGAACAAATTTGGAAAGCTGGAACACTTTTTGAAATTCCTAAACATTTTTGAATGCAAACAAAATTTGAAACACATGGAAAAATTTGAAATAGGAACATTTATTGAAACTCACGAACAAAAATTGAAAAAACAAACATTTTTCTTAAATTTGCGAACAAGTTTTGCGAAGTTGTGATTTTTTTTAAAAAAGAAAAGAAACAGAGAACAAACTTCGAAGCACCAACAAATTTTTATTGCATGAACATTTTGTGAATCTTGAGAACAAATTTTGAAACGGAGAGCAATTTTTTTAAAATCCTAACAAAGTTGCAAGTTTCAATTTTTTTAGTAGGTTAACAAAAAATTGAAATCCGGCACACTTTCTGGATTTCAAAAGTTTTAAACTTTTTTGTGCAATGAGAACATTTTTTCGAAAGCTGAACTTTTTATTGGAAACATGAACAAAACTTGAATATTTTGAAAAAAGTTTGGAAATTAGAGAAGAAAAGAAAAGGAAATAAAATACCAACAAAAGGAAATTTGTTGAAAAGAGAAATTTGTTGAAAAGAGAAATTAACTTGAAAAGAAAACTAAAGAAGAAACATAAAACAAAAGAACAAAAAGGAAAAAAATGAAATAGAAACAGAAAAACGTAAAAAAAACAAAAAAACGAAAAAACCGGTTCAGGGAACCTCCTAGAAGGTTCCCAAAACCCATGGTAACCGCAACTGGGCCGGCCCAAATCGTCCCGGGGTGTGTGGAGCCTCGTCAATTCACTGCAAAATGCGGCGATTAGGGTTTTCCTTTCGAGAGCACTAATTGGTTTGATGCCAACATTTAACATTGCGAATACTTGGCAAGCCAACAATTGGCAATATCAAAAGTTGCCAACAATTGGCAACTTTCTATGAGGTTGGCAAGTAAACATGATAGCCAATCAAGTACTAGCCAAAATTTGGCATTTGCCAAATGTTAGCATGCCAATTTTTGACAGTAAACCAATTATGCTCAAAGAGCGCGAGAGAAACAAGCCCGCGAGCTTCTGGACTGTGCCACCAAGGAGCGACATGGGCGGCGCGGTTGTATCGCTCACAACAAGCAGTATCCACCTTCCGCCAAAAAGTTGGCAGGCCGACACGCTTGCCGCTCGGCGTCTAATCTCGTTCTAGAGAGAAAATATTACGTAGCAATTACTGCAGCATTAACCGGCTGATTTCTTTTTTGAAATTTTCGGCTTAATTTTCTAGTAATAAAGAGAAAACCGGCTTATTACAACGAAAGCACACACATATATGGAGGCAGTTTGGGTCAAATTAAGTGTCCGTTTAGTTTAATTCCTCGCTAGTAGAACGTCCGTCCGTTAGAATGAGCTTTAGTGTTCGGGGTGACACTTTTGACAAAAAACATGACATTTCGTTTATTTTAGTGTATTTTTTATCCAAAAAATGACACCGTCAAATCTTGATCCTGTGAAAATTGTTGAATAAATAGGCATTTTTCCGTTTAGTTTAATCCAGAAAAAAAAGGATAAAACATGAATAGTAATATAGTGGTGAAACTAGAAACTAGCAACAATTTGTTGAGACTAGTCATGCAACCAAAATCATAAGCAAGATGCATCATATCAATGCCAATCGCTACTAGCAATAAACCAAATGCTAGTCCTAACAGTGAGGATAAGATGGCATACGGCGCAGTAGCAAAAGATGCAGATGTCCCGATTGTCATGTCGCTGAAGAGGTCATTGACGTCAGGGAAGAAGTTGTCGTTGGGGAACTCGTCGTCAGTGATGTCGCCGTTCGCAGCTGATGAACAAGAATCCAGCAATTGCGCAAGGATGCTCCCCAAAAATCTGTTCGCCTCTCTCCCGTACGGGATCACAAGAGGCGGGGTTTCGAAGGCCTATCGTCTTACTCTCCGGTGCACGTCGGGAAGCAAGATGGGAAAGAGGTAGGCGGTGCAATGCTGTGGAACAATGCGAGGAGTTGTATCTCGTCAGGAAGAGGAGCGACCTCTTGTAGGAGTAACAAGATGAAACTGAAATGGACGCATTAATTCTCATTGAGAGGAGAAAAAAACACACTAAAAAGCCTATTAAGTGGTCAGTTTCGTCTCCAATTAGTAGGCAAATCATTTCATGTTCTTGCATGACAAAATATGCTAGCACACACGGAATGGAGAAACCAATGTACTGATGAAGAAATGAAACTGAAACCAAAAATATTGATGCCATCAATGGGGAGATGAATGTTATCATTCACCACCATTTGGTTTCATTTTCCACTAGCGCAAAAAATTTAGCTTCTTTCTTGTCATGCATGAACGTGCCACATGGGCCTATGGGATTTTCCTAGAAATTATTGGATATAACAGAAGGTCTAAATTCCAATAATTCTAACAATCCCACACGAGATCCCAGAGGCACATCAAGTTTGCCTATGGTTCCAAAACATTTTTTATATACCAGTTGAGGGAGTCATGAATTAAGGGGTCCTCGGGCCACCGACCCATTGCTTATGGGCCGGATTGAGGGGCTGCTATGAAGCCCAGCTATAGTACGGATCCATGGATGTATAAAAGACATTCAGAGTCGTGGAGTGCCCTTCAAGTCAAGACGTAGCATGTTCTTTCCCTCATTATGACCGATCGCATGTAACCCTAATCCTATCGGTGCCTATATAAACCAAAGGGTTTTAGTCTTTAGGGCTAGAGCAACATCATCACTGTCGGTGTCAAAACCGGCGGATCTCGGGTAGGGGGTCCCAAACTGTGCGTCTAAGGCTAATGGTAACAGGAGACAGGGGACACGATGTTTTACCCAGGTTCGGGGCCTCTCGATGGAGGTAATACCCTACTTCCTGCTTGATTGATCTTGATGATATGAGTATTACAAGAGTTGATCTACCACGAGATCGTAGAGGCTAAACCCTAGAAGCTAGCCTATGATTATGATTGTTCTTGTCCTACGGACTAAACCCTCCGGTTTATATAGATACTGGAGGGGGCTAGGGTTACACAGAGTCAGTTACAGAGAAGGAAATCTACATATCCAAATTGCCAAGCTTGCCCTCCACGCAAAGGAGAGTCCCATCCGGATACGGGACGAAGTCTTCAATCTTGTATCTTTATAGTCCAACAGTCCAGCCAAAGTATATAGTCCGGCTGTCCGAGGACCCCTTAATCCCGGACTCCCTCAGTAGCCCCTGAATCAGGCTTCAATGACGATGAGCCCGGCGTGCAGATTGTCTTCGGCATTGCAAGGCGGGTTCCCTCTCAGAATACTCCATAGAAGATTTTGAACACAAGAATCGTGTCCGGCTCTGCAAAATAAATTCCACATACCACCCTAGAGAGCACAATATTTCACAAATCTAATCTGCCGACAAATTTTTATAGCGTGACATCACGCCACGGCCCGGTTATTATTCGAACTGTTTTTCTCAACTAGTTACTGCACATATTGCGAGGCGGTTTCTTTGGCAGGTCTTGTCGAAGCAGAGATCGTGTCCCCTTATCACGGGATTCTCATCAATACAGGTGTGGGTAACCCAACCGCGCTTGTTTAATATGACTCCTCAATTTTAAGCAAGTCCCAAACGGTCACGTGGGGGACACTTGATATTCGTCCTCTTTATAAGGGGGCCAAGGCCTGTCCTTTTCTTCCCACGCTCGATCCTCCCCCTCCCGCACCTCGAGTTCCAACACCCAAGGCTCAAGCTAGGCACTTCGAACCTTCAACCATGTCCGAATCCAACCTTCAAGGCCGGTGGATGGCCTCCTCTGTCACAGAGGAGGACATCAAGAAGCTTAGGGAGGCCAGGTATCTCACCGCCGAAATCCCGCACAGGCTGCCTGCTCAAGGGCAGGTCATCCCCACTCCCGAACCCAATGAGAGTGTCGTATTTATTTCCCACTTCCTCCGAGGGCTAGGTTTTAGTCTTGATCCCTTCGTGAGAGGGCTCATGTTCTATTATGGGCTAGATTTCCACGATCCAGCTCTGGACTCCATCCTTCACATCTCTTTGTTTATCTCGTGTGTGAAGCCTTCCTCCGCATCACCCCCCCCCACTTCGGCTTATGGCTCAAGACTTTCAATGTGAGGCCGAAGGTGATCGACGGGCGTCATGCGGAGTGCGGAGGCGCTATAATAAGCAAAGCCGCCGATGCCCCATGGCCAAAGAGTTCCTTCACAGAAACTTCCGACTTATGGCAATGGGAGTGGTTTTACATCATAGCTCCCCGAGGTACAAAGCGGGCGGCCACTCCAGCGTTCCGCTCGGGCCCTCCGCTGCAGCTGGCATCATGGGTCAACAAGGGGCTGGACTGGGGGCCAGGTAATGATGTGCTGACACTGCAAAGCCGCATCCAAGACCTTCTTAAGAAGGATGTCAGTCTTGTCAAGATAATGCAAGTAATGCTGGTTCGTCAGGTCCTGCCCTGCCAACGTCGAACTCTCCGTATGTGGGAGTTCAACCCAGAAGGACCGCGAACCATTCAACAATTCTTCAGCATGACACTCAAAGAGATGTATGGGTCGTTCTTCGGATCACGAATAAAGTGTCTGGACACCACCGAGGACGTGGGTCTCAACTGCAACCGTCCGGATACCCAAGTAAGTAATTCCGTTACCGAACACACCGTCCTTTATGTTTGTTATAACATCATTCTGAAAAATTGCTCTCTGCCAGGACTAGATAAGGAAGGCGGAGAGGATTAGGTGTTCGACCCCTCTTCCCGAAGGCTCGCCGGATCCTCTATTGATCAGGATGCTTGAGCGTGCACCGTATCAGGTGCCATCAGGAGAAGATGAGGGGAGGAATAGAGAAGCCACCGATGGGCTTCATACTTTACACATCCAAATCGGGGGAGTAAGTGCCTCCGCAAAGGAGAATAAACGGGGAGGTAAATCTGAGATCCCCTCGCCTCACGGTAAGAAAAGGACCGCCTCTGAAGACTTGGAAACAAAAGTCTCCAAACGAGGGAAGAAACCCTCGCTAGGGGCCCCTGCCCCACAGGGCTTCCTTACCGCACAATGCCCGCAAGGGGGCCAGCCCTCAACCAAGCTATAAGTGAAAAAAGGTACTTTGGTAAATATATCATGTTTTGTCTCTGAGAATAATAACCAAGACATATTTGTTGTAGTCCAGCTCATAGCCCTTCTCCACAGAGTTCGTCTTCGGGGGATCTTCTTCCGGAGATGATGGAGAGCCGAACGCCTCCTCCTGCCTCCCCGCCACATGGGGCGGATGACCCCGAGGTGTCGTCAGGGAGGATTTCTCCTGATCCACCAAGGCCACAAGTTGATACTTCGGCTGCCCAAAGTCCGGAATATTTGGCTCCCAAGGAGAGCTTCAGAAAGAGTATGAGATTGTTCGACACACAGCCGGACACATTGATGGGTCTTCTGGAGCGAGCGGCCATCTCAGAGACACATCGTGCCTTAATGGGTACGGTGGTTGAGAGGATTTCATCCGCCAAAAGCGGTTTGAATGAAACTTTTATGAGTCTGCTGAGAGGCTTTGAGGTACGCGAAAAATAATATATGTATTTTTGACGGTACCACACATGTTAGGTGTGCTATGTATAGATAGTAGTCCCTGAGACTCTAGTTGCCATCCAAAGGTGGCATACAGAGGATCATAATCTCTGGTAATAATCGTGCTGCTTTATGTGCAGGCGGCTGAGGGTCCGGCGGTTAACCGAACTACTGATTTTGCCGAACTGAAGCGGCAGCTTGACGTGTCCGATTCTGACATCGCGCTTGTTAACAAGCGGCTTGACGAGGCCCATGGTATGTATGTTCAACTTGTCAGCAAATCTTTTAAGAGGAGCATGATACTAGTATGTATAATATGCTGTGATTACAGATGGAGGTGCTGCCGTAGAGACCCTTCAGGCGGAGCTTGCCCGAGCCAACGAGCAAGCCCGAATAAGTGATGCGACCGCTCTGAAGGCGATCGAAGAGTTAAGAGCCGAACAATCTGCTCATCGCCAGAGCGAAGAGAAGATAGCCCAGATGGCTGTTGAGCTAAAAGATGCCGCCGACCGCCATGAGCTCCTTGAAAAGGAAAACCAAGCGAAAGCGGCTGACCTGAAGAAGGCCCTGTATGCAGCCAAGGAATCCCGCTCTGAAATGAGAGGTATAAGGGAGGAGCTTCGTGAAGCCGAAGATATCACGGCTGGGAGGCCCTATTTGTTGCGGATGAAGTTCGGAGACCCGAAGTATGCCCCTCTGGATCAGTTGTGGAGCACTGCGGACGTGTATGTGGACCTGGCAAAGAGTGCTGCTGATGCGACCGAATTTTACAAAGATCAGAAAGACCATAAGGTGGAAAGGTTTGGTCGCACTTCAGTGCCCCGACGCGTCCGCTGCCGTTGAACGAAATGATGGCCGCATGGGCCGAGCTCCATAGGTTGTCTGGGCTTGCTATGAGGTCTGTCGTGGATCACCTTTGGCCACAGGGACCAAGGCCGGGCAGTTATTTTGGATTAGTGCAACAATTCCTTGGTGATGTGTCGCCTATCGATGCTGTGAAGAGGTTAGCATGCATAGAGGATGCGCGGATGGCTCTTGCCCGTGTTAAAACATTCTGGGCAAGGATGGAAACCACCGCTATTGCAACCCGGGGTCCGGCGGGAGGCCAGGACCCGTCCGAGCACTATTTTGAAGAAGTCTTAGAAGGCGCCCGTTTAATAGAGGCTCAGTGATCGAAAAGTGCCATGTTCGAGTGACATGTATCTCAATTGTAAAAACAATGCTATTTTGATTATAAAGGCTGTGTTTATACTTTTTCCCAAAAGTATTATAATGCCTCCTGTGCGGCCGTTTATGTATGTATATAACCTGAAAGTTTGCAGTCGTCGGCTTCAGCCCCCACACATATAATGCGGGGGTGTTCGAGAAAACACGTAGTCACACTTGATCCAACGTCTTGGTCCGTTAAGGAGGTGGTAGCATGGCGAACCAGGCAATTAGACTATATAGCTTTAACACTTTCACTTAGCCATAGAAGTTTGACGGTGGGGCTACTATATAGCCCCTGGTACTTCCGCGTTCATCCGAATATGGTGCGCGTACGTACATGACCGGGAAACTGATCCTTCGTTAATGCAGAGGAATCGCGAAGATTCCGCTTAGTCATTGAGTGGTTGACCAGTCTCGCGCTGTATCATGACAGTCAGTTTTCAGCTTTCTCTACTGAGGTTCTCATCCAGACGAACCAGGGCACAATCGCAGTAGTTCTCCCAGTGCCGCCTTAGCCGATAGAGCGGAACATAAGGTAGCAAAACACGGGAGCCGGGCAAACCCAACATTTTACCAAAGACATGATTCGAAGCTGATGCATATAAGGTCAAACTCGCGACGCTGAACACTCCCTAAGGTATTCGGACTTTACAACATATACTGGGCTAAATAACGCCCTCGATAATAAGCCCTGATTTTCCAGGTATGTGCATTAGTCTGGTGTGACAAAAATGCCGACGACGCCAGTATCCCTTTCGGTTGTGTTAAGTGTCCGGAGGGAAAGAAGCAACAAGAGACATTAAAAAGGTTTACGCAGGGTCTTAATCTAAAGAGAAACCTTTGAGCGGGGCCCTGCTGCACGTCTGCGCCTTTATCTCCGTTGTGCCGTATCCTGGAAGGGCGTAGCACGATGATCATCTGTAAAAAGTAAAAACCCATGTGAAAGACTTCGTGCGAAGAGTTGGTTAATCTGAATGAACCATGAAAATGAAATATGTTATTGTATTAATAGGGTCGAGCCAAACTATGGGCTTCTTTTTTTTGCGAGCAACCCCTAGCACCACTTATGGGGGTATCCCCAGCTCAGGTTTATCTGGGCTGTTACATCTGGTGGAGCACTGAACTCGTCTAACCGTGCCCGTGGTCTTGATG
Organism: Triticum aestivum; assembly: GCF_018294505.1. Classification (NCBI taxonomy): domain Eukaryota; kingdom Viridiplantae; phylum Streptophyta; class Magnoliopsida; order Poales; family Poaceae; genus Triticum; species Triticum aestivum. The sequence continues at coordinate 548,354,737 of NC_057810.1, read as the reverse complement.
ACCGACCGTTTAGTCTGGTTAGAGGGGCCACTCAGTGTTCAGCTGCTAGAGACGCCACATATTCTTCCACACGTAAGGACCGCTCTGTATTTTCGCTACTGTGATTATGCCACGTGGACCGGGCATCTTAAGTTTAAGATAGGCTTAGTGCGGTACGGCATTAAAACGAGCGAAGGCCGTTCTTCTGAGTAATGCGTGATAGCCGCTTCGGAATGGAGCGATGTCGAAGATTAGTTCTTCGTTTCTGAAGTTGTCGGGAGAACCAAATACGACCTCTAGTACTAGAGAGCCCGTGCAGCGGGCCTCTACGCCTGGTATCACTCCTTTAAAGGTAGTGTTGCTTTGGCTGATTCTTGACGGGTCTATGCCCATTTTGCGGACAATGTCCTGATATATCAGGTTAAGACTAGTGCCGCCGTCCATAAGGCCTCGAGTGAGATGGTATCCATCAATTATTGGGTCGAGCACCAAGGAAGCCAAACCTCCGTGCCGGATACTAGTCGGATGATCCCTGCGATCGAAAGTGATCGGGCAGGCCGACCAGGGATTGAATTTGGGAGCGACGGGCTCCACAGCATATACGTCTCGGAGTGCGCGTTTGCGCCTTCTCTTTGGAATGTGAGTTGCGTAAATCATATTTATTGTTTTGACTTCTGGTGGGAATTTTTTCTGTCCCCTAGTGTTCGGCTGGTGAGGCTCATCCTCGTCTTCGCTTGGCATCTCCCTACCCTTGTGTTCGGCATTTAGCTCTCCGGCCTGCTTGAAAACCCAGCACTCTCTGTGGGTGTGATTTGCAGGTTTTTCGGGGGTGCCATGAATCTGACATAATTTGTCTAGAATCTTATTTAGGCTGGACGGTCCATCTCTGCTGCCTTTAAATGGCTTCTTCCGTTGACCGGGTTGAGAGCCCCTAAATCCAGCGTTGACCGTCGTGTTATCTGGGCTGTCTTCATTGTTTCGACGCTTGTTTTTATTGCGTCGCGGCTTCCCGTTGCCGTCTCTAACTTTGGATGTGCCTGGGTCACTGGTGCCATTACAGGCCAACCAACTATCCTCGCCCGCGCAAAAGCGGGTCATGAGGCTTGTTAAGGCTGCCATTGTCCTCGGCTTTTCCTGGCCGAGGTGTCTGGCAAGCCATTCGTCCTGGACACTATGCTTAAAGGCCGCTAAGGCTTCAGCGTCCGGGCAATCGACGATTTGATTCTTCTTAGTAAGATATCTGTTCCAAAGTTTTCGGGCTGACTCTCCGGGCTGTTGAATTATGTGACTTAAATCGTATGCGTTCGGAGGTCGGACATAGGTCCCTTGAAAATTGGCCCTAAAGGCATCCTCAAGTTCTTCCCAACTTCCAATTGAGTTTTCGGGGAGGCTTTTCAACCAGTGCCGAGCTGGTCCTTTCAACTTGAGGGGTAGGTACTTAATGGCGTGGAGATCATCTCCACGAGCCATGTGGATGCGAAGGATAAAGTCCTCAATCTAGACTCCACGGGTCTGTCGTTCCGTCGTATGCCTCTATGTTCACGGGTTCAAATCCCTCCGGAAATTCATGGTCCAGCACCTCATCGGTGAAGCATAGGGGGTGCATGGCACCCTATATTTGGACGTGTCATGGCATGCTGTCGACGGTTGTTGTGTTTGGTGCTGATTCCTAGCTGGTATTTGATCAATGTGGTCATCTTGATAGCTCTGATCTTGTGCCGAAGCACGCTTCCTAGATCCATAGATGGACCTGGCCATACCGGACTTTTTGTCCAGGAGCTCACGTAAATCGTGTGCTGACTTGTGTGCGGCATCATTAGCCATCCTGTCGCGACCACGGGGTGGTCGGTCTGGCTGATCAGCCGTTTTCGGCTGAATGGGCTCTATGGCCTTGTCGTCGAATTCGGGCAGTAGCTTGCGCTTTGGATAGCTCTTTGTGTGGCGACCGCCACCATATTTCTCTTCAGTGTCCAGCACCTTGTTCCATCTGCGATTGAGCGTATCCTGCGCGGCCTCAAGCCTTTGCTTCTGCTTCTTTAAGCTCCTCGCGGTGGCAATAAGCCTTCTGTGGAGGTTCTCTTGTTCCAAGTGTTTTTTCTGGGATGATGAGTGCGTCATCGTCCGGGCTATTCTCCTCACCGGAGACAGGTTGATGAATTTACCCTCGGGATAGGCGTCATCTGACGTCGGCTTTGGACTATGTTCACCGTCCCCTGGCTCATCCTGCTCCATCGCTGGGTCCATGGGGTTGTCATTTCCTTTGGAGTCGACCGGGGTATTATTCTTTCTTGCGTTGTTGTTGCTGTTTTTACTGTGGTGGGATTTAGGCGCCGCTTTTGGTGGCTTATCGAGGGGATTATCCTTCGATGCATCATCGCCATCACCTTCTTTTTGCGTGTCCACCATATATATATATATATATATATATATATATATATATATATATATATCATATGATGAGGTGGTTGTCCAGCGCCCTATAGGCGGTGGTTCCTGTTCTTCTCCTGCATCGTCGTCCATACCGTCGATGTCTTCGGAGTTGAAGTCAAGCACATAGGTTAAGTCATCGACAATGGCTATTAAGTGGATGGTGGGTGGGGAACAAATTTCTTCGTCGTCTGCTTCCCACTCGAGCCGGACATGGTTCGGCCAAGAATCTCCCGACAAGGAAAGAGACCTTAATGAATTTAGCACATCACCCAAGGGTGAGTGCTGAAAAATATCCGTGGAGGTGAACTCCATGACCGGTGCCCAATCAGATTCGATAGGCACGGACGTACGTGGTTTAGATCCTGTAGCGGGAGACGAGTCCGAGGGTCCGATCACACTGTCCTCACAAGAGGTGGGATCAGTGTTCGGCTCCAACGCTGATAAGTGTGCGGCCTCTGTGGCGGGGTCCATCCACCCGTCCTTGGAAGGCGCGATCTGCTTCAGATTGATTCCCGGGGCCGCCGTAGGTGCGACCTCCCGAACACTGTCTAATGGCAGATCTGAATCATGCTCGTCATGATTGTTTGGTGTACCTGACATGGGCTCGAATCTGTAGAAGATCAAGTCCCCGCGGATGTCGGCAGTATAGTTCAAGCTTCCAAACCTGACCTGATGGCCAGGGGCGCAGCTGTCGATCTGCTCCAGGTGGCCAAGCGAGTTGGCCCGCAGTACGAAGCCGCCGAATACGAAGATCTGTCTGGGGAGGAAAACCTGCCCCTGGACTGCATTGTTATAGATGATTGAGGGAGCCATCAAACGTTGTGCTGACGACATAGCGGAACTCTCAATGAAAGCACCAATGTCGGTGTCAAAACCAGCGGATCTCGGGTAGGGGGTCCCAAACTGTGCGTCTAAGGTCGATGGTAATAGGAGACGGGGGACACGATGTTTACCCAGGTTCTAGCCCTCTCTATGGAGGTAATACCCTACTTCCTGCTTGATTGATCTTGATGAATATGAGCATTACAATAGTTGATCTACCACGAGATCGTAGAGGCTAAACCCTAGAAGCTAGCCTATGATTATGATTGTTCTTGTCCTACGGACTAAACCCTCCAGTTTATATAGATACCGGAGGGGGCTAGGGTTATACAGAGTCGGTTATAGAGAAGGAAATCTACATATCTGAATTGTCAAGCTTGCCCTCCACGCAAAGGAGAGTCCCATCCGGACACGGGACGAAGTCTTCAATCTTGTATCTTCATAGCCCAACAGTCCGGCCAAAGTATATAGTCCGGCTATCCGAGGACCCCTTAATCCCGGACTCCCTCAATCACCTCATCAACCTAGGGTTTAGCTCGCCTGATCTCGAGGTAGATCGACTCTATAACCATATCATACACATCAAATACAATCAAGCAGGACGTAGGGTTTTACCTCTTCGAGAGCGCCTGGACCTCGGGTAAACACCATGTTCTTAGTCCCTTGTTCCCCATTGATCCTAGATCCACAGCTCAGGACCCCCTACTCGAGATCTGCCGGTTTGGACACCGACATTGGTGTTTTCGTTGAGAGTTCCGCTGTTGGGTCACCAAAGGATCAATGGCCCACCTGATCATCGGAGATGGCATCAGTTTCGGGGACCTGTTTGTCCCCGACCAGCTATTCGCATTTGGCAGCATCGTCCTGCATGCCAACCCAACTGGTCATCTTGACCTAATCAACAATTTTGCCCCCGAACACCGTATTAGATTCAACAACTTGGAGTACATCACGGACTCTCGAGGGGATCTGGTCTTGGCCTGATTTGCAGCCTCACCCGGTACCCATATGGGCCCCCAGTGCGCGCTCTTGAGCTTTCTCCCGATCCGATCTACGGATCGGCCTCAACCCTCCTGTCGGCCTCGTGCTCGGACACCTCCACCCTGTTCGGAGACCAGGAATCCCCTTCGACCACGCAAACGGTGCATGCCAAAGACCCAGCTTCAGCCCACAACGCAGAAGCGGTGTTCGGACGCCATGAGTCACTCTCGGCCGAACCCTCTCTTCATGACACACCTCTGTCCTTGAGCCCTAGCGATGGGTCGATGTTCCGAAGTCAGGAATCATCCCTGGCTGAACTCCCCCTCACCAATTCGGCTTCAAGCCCCAATACGGAAGTAACATACAAGGACCAGGTTTTGTCCTCAGTCCCTCCTGCCTACCCGGTCACGGAGCTGACCCCAGGCCTCGAGTTCAGCTCTGCCCTTGAAGATCGGGATTCAGCCCGGACCCAGATCATTCCTTGCCCCGCCACGACGGAGACTAGTCCTTAGCAGCTACCGCATACCAGCTCGATAAACCTCGCTTTATTAAATGAGGCACTGGACCGAATCCAGATGATGGCTATCCAGGAGGATCCACCCTTGGCCTGCGTTCAGCAGCCCCTCGAGGTGGATTGTAGGGAATTTTACGGCCCGCCCACCACCCACCTAGTAGCCACAATTGAAGACTTAACCGACATGCTGGACTACACTTTGGAAAATGCCGAATACATGAACGAGAACAATGGAGCCACGGCTAACACCGATGTTGCTCCCCCTGTCACTGGCTGATCTGGACGGCCACGTCCACTTATGATGTCTACATGGTGGACACCCCGAAAGACGATGACGGCACCCCCGGGAAGGATAATAGCTATTCCAACGATGAGCCGCTGAAATGCCACACAAAGTGCCGCCGCTCCAAGGCACAACAAAGCCGTATGAGCAACACGGATACCGGAGAAAACAGCACCCCGGACAATGCGGACAACCTCGGTGATCTTGATGCCAATGAACAACGACAAAATGACCACAAGGAGCATCATGACCCGCTCGATCTCAAAAACCTCAATGACTCCAAAGACAGTAATTACCCCTCCCCCCTTTCCGAAGAGGAGGTCAGTTTGGGTGACGAGGATTTCATCGTCCTTGAAGACCCGCTGGACCAAGAGCGGTTTAAACAGAAGCTAATTGCCACCACACGAAGCCTGAAGAAACAACGGCAAAAAATAAAGCCTGAACAGGATATCATTAATGAGAGATGTACTAAAGTCCTAGATGCCGAAGAGGAGTATGACCATAAGCGATAGGCAAAAAGCTACCTGAAGCGAAGGCTACTGCCGTAATTCGATGATGAGGCCATAGAGCCAGTGCCTCAAAGGTACACTCAGGCGGACCAGCCGAACCGCCCCCTCGTGGACGGGACCGGGCAACTGATAAACCAAACAACCTCCCACTCACCCTCGCCGTCAAGGCAAGGAGCCATTACAGCCAGGTTATGAGTAAGACCTACGTCGTGACCTGGACGCTCGGGCAGGTCTGACGAGGTCCATCTACGGACCTAAAAGAGATCCTCCTGTTAGGCGGGACAGATACAAATCCTGGCTAGACCAAAATGATAGAGATCGGGAGCTACAACGATCCAGGATGACAAATGATCTCTGGTGCGATGTAGCGTAAATCAGGGGCACCACTCATCCTCTTTGCTTCACAGATAGAGTGATGCAGCACCAATTCCCAGAAAGTTTCAAACCTGTGAATATTGATCCCTATGACGAGACAACAGATCCGGCAATATGGATCAAAGATTTTCTATTACACATTCATATGGCACGAGGAGACGACCTCCATGCCATTAAGTACCTACCGTTAAAGCTCAAGGGTCCTGCCAGACACTGGCTAAATAGCCTTCCCAAAGATTCCATAGGATGTTGGGAGGAGCTCGAGGAGGCCTTTCGAGCCAACTTTCAGGGCACTTATGTCCGGCCCCCGGACGCCGATGACTTGAGCCACGTAATTCAGCAGCCCGGTGAATCAACCCGGCAATTCTGGAACCGGTTTTTGACTAAGAAAAACCAGATCGTTGACTGCCTGGACACCGAATCCATAGCCTCCTTCAAGCACAGTATTCGAGATGAATGGCTAGTGCGTTAGCTCGACCAGGACAAGACGAGAAAGATGCCAGCGCTTACCTCCCTTATGACCGGCTTCTGCGTCGGAGAGGACAGTTGGCTGGCTCGTAGAAGCACCAACCCAGAAGCCCCCGGCATCTTGGAAGTCCCGGACGAAAACGGGAAGCCTTGATAGAACAAGAACAAACATCGCCAGAACGACGACGAAGCTGACGAGACGGCAGTAAATGCCGGATTCCGTAATCCGAAGTCCGGGTCACGGAAAAATCCTTCTAAAGGCAACCAGGACGGCCCAACCAAGTTGGACGCAATCTTGGACAGGCCCTGCCAGATCCATGGCACCGCCAAAAAACCGCAAACCACACAAACCGTAATTGTTGGGTGATAAAACCTGCCGACAAGCTCATAGCCGAAGACTCTGGCAAAAGCCCACAAAGCGAGGACGATGAGGAGCCCCGTAGGCCAAATAGTGGAGGCCAAAAACCCTTCCCTTCTTAGGCCAAGATGGTGAACATGATCTACGCCACCCATATACCAAGGAAGGAGAGGAATCGAGCATTGTGGGATGTGTACGCCGTCGAGCCCGTAGCACCGAAGTTCACCCCGTGGTCGGCTTGCCCGATCACCTTTGACCGCAGGGACCATCCATCCAATACCCATGATGGAGGATCGGCGACCCTAGTACTTGACCCCATTATCGATGGTTACCACCTCACGAGAGTCCTAATGGACGGAGGTAGTAGCCTCAATCTGATTTATGTAGACACAGTGAGGAAAATGAGGATCGATCCATCAAGGATCAAACCCAATAACACCACCTTCAAGGGGATTATTCTGGGCGTAAAGGCCCAGTGCTCAGGCACGGTGACCCTGCAAGTGGTATTCGGCTCGCCGGACAACTTCCAAAGCGAAGACTTGATCTTCGATATCGCCCCATTCCGCAAAGGCTACCATGCCCTCCTCGGCCGAACGACGTTCACCAAATTCATCGCTGTCCCGCATTACGCATACCTCAAGTTGAAGTTGCCTAGCCCCGCGAGCATCATAACGATCAATGGCAACACAGAGCGCTCACTCCGGACCGAGGAACACACTGAGTCCCTGGCAGCCAAAGACCAAGCAGTTGCCAACGGGCCGATGTATCAGCCTGCCGTAAAGGCCAAAGATACAACCAAACGGGCTCGATCCCGATCCCTGTCATGGGAGCCCGCCTGCGTATGCCGCAAATAGTGATACGCTCCACACGGCAGCCCGCCACGATTGCGCTCTTGCCTCGTCAGCACAACTTCGTGCTCAAGATACCATGGGCGACCATTGGGGGCTTATGTTAAACACATAACACCATGTGTTATGCTCAACCGGCCTATGGCATCACCACATCCTCGGACGACAACGGGTATGATTTCAGAGTCACTCGGCGTCAAGATGTGATGGCAAGGCTACCTTTCAAGGTCCCTATTGAAGGCCCCCCTCGCCAGCATGCGATGCTCTATACAGACGTCCAATTCACCCCCTTCACCTCACAGAAGCAAAGGCGCGGACGTGAAATAGGGTACAATTGAGGCTTCAACCCACTCATCAAGGCCCTGTGTAAACCTTTCCTCTATAAATATTTTGTCTTCTCACTTATAATAAATGCCTCGACAGTTTGAATTGTACGGATAGACATCCCAAGCTTATGGAAAATAATAACATCTTTTATGGTGCCCGGGCATCTATATTGTCGAACAACCGGGCATGCACACATTGTGTAGCAAATACAACTCGATTAATTGACCAAGGGCTTGATCTTCCCATCAGCTCTATGTACTAAGTCCGACACCACTTTCCTTTATGTGTTCAGCATCTCGGATATTGCACTATATGCATTAGTTCTGAACTATGTCTTGGGTCAATAGTTGGGTTGCCCGGCTCCTGTGCTTGCCTTCTTATGTCCGGCTAAGAAGGTAAAGGGAGAACCCCTGCGATTGGACTTTTGGCTACTCCAGCTAAGCACCTCAGGGGAGAATGCCGAGAACTGACCGTCATAGTAAGCGAGAACTGGTCAGCGATCCAACGACAAGTGTTAAACTAAGATATCATTGGCGATTTATCCGTGTCATACGCAGGGTTCGTCCTAGCACAAACCATGTGATTACAAAGGTATGCCTTAGCTCCCTCGTACATCACAAAACACTGGGGCTAGTCATTAGCTCCCGCCGTCAAGCTCCTATGGCTAAGTGAAAGCAATAAAGCCACATAGTCCGATTGCCTAGTATATCTCACGCACTACCACCTTCGGGTACCGTGGCGTCGTCTAAGGGTAACAGTGTGGAGATGAAACATCCCTCACAAATATTCACTTGGGGGCTGAAGCTGACGGCTGGTAACTTTCAGAATAATAAATGGCCACACAGGAGTCAACATAAAAATACCATAGTATAAAACATACAAATGGGCTACATCATAAAGCAAAAGGTTCAGTTGACAACTTAATACAATCACTCAAAGATTAAATCCTTAGAACACTGGCCCTCTATCGCCCATGCACAATCCATGACTTGTGCGAAGTAATGTTCAGGGCGACGTTGCTCTTTTCTAGCCGATGAAGGGCCAGTGGCCATATCCATTGGCTTGCTTGGGCCAATGAACCATGGTCTTCGCAAAGGCCAGCCTAGCTCCCTCAAGGCATGCAGAGCGCTTCACGGCATCAATCCCGGGCGATGCATCGTGCAACTTCTGCACCAGACCAAAGTAGCTGCTCGGAATCGGCTCTGCGGGCCAAAGCCAGACACAAAGATCCTTCATGGACGGCCCGGCCATCCGATGCAACTCCATTAGTTGCTTCATCTAGTTGCTGAGGAGGGGAGGATGCTCGAGTGCCTCGAACTGCGCCCAGAAGAGCCACTGATCGGAGTTCTCCTCCCGCTTCGAGTAGTGCTCCGCCGCATCCGCCACACTCTTGGGAAGCACGGCGAAAATGCCTGCGGAGCGCCAGACCTGCGTTGTCTAGGATAACCTGTTGCCGCCAAAAACACTCTGCAGTAAGTACGACTTACCATCCGCGATCTACCTCACTTGGCAGAGTTCTTCGTGGGTACCCCGTACTTTAGTCCTCGTCTCCTGGAGCTCTTTCTCCACCTTGGATATCTTGGAGGACTGCTCTGTCTGCTTCTGCTCAAGGGCCTCACATTTTGCGACGGCATCCTTGAGCTCCACCTGCAGTTCGGCCACTCGAGTATCGTGCTTCTTGCCGGCGGTCTTCGCCGTCTCGAGTTCGGCCATCGCCTTTTCGGCAACCGCTTTCTTTTCGGCCGCCTCGGCCTCGGCCTACTTCAGCATTGCTTTGAGGCCCTCGACCTCTGCGGCGGTAGCTGTAGTTACCAAACACCATGCGCTCAACATACAATCCGGAATGTAAGTATCCGTCAGTGTTAACTATGCACTTCAATGTAGGGCTTACCTTGCGCCTCATCAAGCCGCTTGTTGACGAGGTTGAAAGTGCAATTAATCCCCGGGTGGTTTTGGTAATTCATAACAACATATAGCTCATTGAACTAATATCCATTCAACTTAAATATTTCAGAAATTTCAATGATTGGCATGGCATGGACTAGAGATGTGGACCCCTCAAAATGCTAAGGACAAAGATTGGCAAAAGCTCAAGACTCTTCATTTTCATTTTAGTGATCCACGATCACATTGAGTCCATAGGAAAGCCAATACTATTAAAAGGGGATGAGGTGTTGCTTAATGGTCTACTTACTCAAAGTGCTTAGTGATATTGCTCCAAAACCCTCTACCACTTTTTCATCTCCACAGATGTCCAAAACTCAAAGTAAAACTCGTCCCCATCGACTTGATCTATCCGGCGCCACCGAGTTCTTTTGGCATAGCCACTACAAGAAACCCTACACAATTTGGTCACACCGATATGGATCTCAGTCTCACCGACATGGCCTTGCAAACTCTCTGTTGCATGTTGTAATTATTTTGGTCTCACCAAAATGTGCAATCGGTCCCACCGAGTTTGCTTAACATTCTCTCTGTTGCCTTATTGCTTCACTTCGGTCTAACCAAGTTGATGCAATCGGTGCCACTGAGTTGATGTTTGCCCTAAGCCCTAGCACATCGGTCACACCAAGTTGTTCCAGTCGGTCCCACAGAGATTCCTAACGTTCAAATTTTAAACTAAATCGGTCTCACCGAGTTCCTCTATTCGGTCAGACCGAGTTGGGTCAAATGTGTGTAATGGTTGGATTTTGTGTGGAGGCTATATATATCCCTCCACCCCTTTCTCCATTTGTGAGAGAGCCATCATAACGTGCCTACACTTCTACTACTCATTTTCTGAGAAAGAACCACCTACTCATGTGTTGAGACCAAGACTTTCCAATACAACCACAATCTCTAGCCTTCCCTAAGTTGCTTTCCACTCAAATAATCTTTCCACCATAGCCAAATATGTGAGAGAGAGTTGAGTGTTGGCGAGATTATAATTTGAAGCACAAGAGCAAGGAGTTCATCATCAACACACCATCTATTACGTTTTGGAGAGTGGTGTCTCATAGATTGGTTAGGTGTTTCTTGGGAGCCTCCGACAAGATTGTGGAGTTGAACCAAGGAGTTTGTAAGGGCAAGGAGATTGCCTACTTCATGAAGATCTACCCCAGTGAGGCAAGTCCTTCGTGGGCGATGGCCATGGTGGGATAGACAAGGTTGCTTCTTCGTGGACTCTTCATGGGTGGAGCCATGATACGTCTCCAACGTATCTATAATTTATGAAGTATTCATGCCATGTTTACAATAGTCTTATATGATTTTAGTATGATTTGATTAGAACTAACCCGGACTGACGTTGTTTTTAGCACACCTACCATGGTTGTTTTTTTGTGCAGAAATAAAAGTTCTCGGAATGGGCTGAAAATCAACAGAGATTTTTTTGGGAAAATATAAAAAATACTAGAACAAAAATCTACCGGAGGGGAGTCCCGTGGGCTCCACGAGGGTGGGGGGTGCGCCCCTGTGCCTCTTGGACTCCCTGTGGGGCCCCTTGACTTGTCCTCGACGCCAACCTCTTCTATAAATACCCAAACCTCCAGAAAATAACCTATATCAAAAGTTCCGCCGTCGCAAGCATTTGTAGCCACGAGAAATCAATCTATGCCCTCTCTGGCACCCTGCCGGAGGGGGCCATCATCACTGGAGGCCATGGGGAAGGATCACAGAGGGGCCATCATCGACATGAAGGCCAAGTACCAGAGGGGGAACCTCTCCCCATCCGGGGGAGGCCATGGAGGAGGAAGCACAAGGGGGAGAACCTCTCCTCCTCTCTCTCGGTGGCGCCGGAGTGCCATCTGGAGGGGAATCATCGCCGCGGTGATCGTCTTCATCAACATCACCATCATCATCGCCATCCTCATCTCTTTTATGTGGTCCACTCTCCCGCACTCTGCTGTAATACCTACTTGAACATGGTGCTTTATGCCACATATTATGATCCAATGATGTGTTGCCATCCTATGATATTTTGAGTACATATCTTTTGTCTTTGGGTTGATTGATGATCTAGATTGGTATGAGTTGTATGTTTTATTTTGGTGCTATCCTATTGTGCCCTCCGTGTCGTGCAAGCGTGAGGGATTCCCGCTGTAGGGTGTGGCAATACATTCATGATTCGCTTATAGTGGTTTGCTTGAGTGACAGAAGCATAAACCCGAGTAAGGGGGTTATTGTGTATGGGATAAAGGGGACTTGATATGTTAATGCTATGGTTGGGTTTTACCTTAATGATCTTTAGTAGTTGCGGATGCTTGCTAGAGTTCCAATCATAAGTGCATATGAAATTCTGCACACCGACCCATCATTATTCCTCACTCGCTATCTACAATATTTAGCAATATAATCTAACTTTATGATAACAACACCTACTTTTATATTTTAGCTCTCTGATACCATGCAAAGTTATCCTCTTCATACCCACAACATAGTTTTATTTCTCGTTTCTAGGTGGAAGCAAACGTTCATTGTACGTAGAGTCGTATCAGTGGCAGATAGGACTTGAGAGAATATTGATCTTACCTTTAGCTCCTTGTGGGTTCGACACTCCATACTTATCACTTCCACCTTTGGGAATTTCTATGATGATTCCCTACACTTGGGGATTATCAAGCCCTATGTGGACTCGCTCAGCTGTTACCCTTCATGGGTTGAAGTCTCCATCAACGTGGATGTACGATAGCACCACCTATCGGAACCACGCCAAAAATCTCCATGTGTACACTGCGTTTGCCTTTTACAAACCCTTCCCTTTACCTTCATATGCAATGTTTTACTTTCCGCTGCTACATTCTTAGAATTGCATGTGTAGGTTGATTGCTTGACTTGTACTAGTTGCTAAAATCTGCCAACACTTAAAATTGGGAAAATGTTAGATTTTTATTTGGTCAAGTAGTCTATTCTCCCCCTTGTAGACCTACTTTCGATCCTACAATTTGTATCAGAGCTTTGGTCTCCATTTTCCTTGATTCCCATAGCTTTGGTGATCATAGCCTTGGTCTCACAACCTAGGAGAGTATGGCGTCTAGCGAGGAAAATTATCACCATAGAGGTCCTTACTTTAATTGTACTAATTTTGCTAGTTGGAAACATAAGATGAAAATGCATATTCTTGGTCACAACCCCGCCATTTGGACTATTGTGTGTATTGGCTTGCAAGGTGAATACTTTGAGGATGGAAGAGAACCGGATCGTGAAGCATCTGCGGAAGAATTGAAGATGTTGCAATACAATGTTCAAGCTTGCGATATTCTCTTCAACGGATTGTGCCCTGAAGAATTCAACAAAACCAACCGCCTTGAGAATGCAAAGGAAATTTGGGATACTTTGGTTGATATGCACGAAGTGTCACGCCCAATATGCGATACTATCCTAAAGAGACTCGAAGGTCCCACCAAGGATAGAACCGCATATTGAAACGCTTTTGCAAGATGGATATCATTACATCAACATTACATAATAGATGGGGATATATACAAAAGGCATACAATGCCACACGAATACATCAATACAACATACATAAGATCAACATCCGACTACGGATGAAACACAAACAGAAGCTCAAACGACATCCACCCTGCTAGCCCAGGCTGCCGACCTGGAACATATCCCCTGCTCGAAGAAGAAGCAGAAGAAGAACTCCAAAACAAGCAAACATCTCTCTCGCGTCAAGATCATCGTATAACCTGTACCTGCAGCTGTTGTTGTAGTAATCTGTGAGCCACGAAGACTCAGCAATCCCATTACCATGGGTATCAAGACTAGCAAAGCTTAATGGGAAAGGAAGGGGTAAAGTGGTGAGGTTGCAGCAGCGACTAAGCATATATGGTGGCTAACATACGCAAATGAGAGCGAGGAAAGAAGCAAAGGAACGATCGTGAAGCTAGCAATGATCAAGAGGTGATCCTGAACTCCTACTTACGTCAAACATAACCCAAAACCGTGTTCACTTCCCGGACTCCGCCGAAAAGAGACCGTCATGGCTACACACGCGGTTGATGCGTTTTAATTCTAATCTGATGTCAAGTTATCTACAACCGGATATTAACAAATTCCCATCTGCCACATAACCGCAGGCATGGCTCTCGAAAGTTTATAACCCTGCAGGGGTGTCCCAACTTAGCCCATGATAAGCTCTCGCGATCAACGAAGGATATACCTTCTCCCAGGAAGACCCAGTCAGACTCGGAATCCTGGTTTACGAGACATTTTGACAATGGTAAAACAAGACCAGCAAAGCCGCCCGATGCGCCGACAATCCCGATAGGAGCTGCACATATCTTGTTCTCAGGGCAACACCGGATAGGTCAGCCTACGAGTAAAACCAGCCCTCGAGTTGCCCCGAGGTGGCCCCGCAGTTTGCCCGGTTCGGACCAACACTTAGACAAGCACTGGCCCGGGGGGGGGGGCTAAAATAAAGATGACCCTAGAGAGAGCGACTCCCAAGGGAAAAAGTAGGTGGTGGTGAGGAAAATGGTAAAACCAAGGTTGGGCCTTGCTGGAGGAGTTTTATTCAAAGCGAACTGTCAAGGGGGTTCCATAAATCACCCAACCGCGTAAGGAACGCAAAATCCGGGAACATAAAACCGGTATGACGGAAACTAGGGCGTCAAGAGTGGAACAAAACACCAGGCATAAGGCCGAGTCTTCCACCCTTTACCAAGTATATAGATGCATTAATAATATAAGAGATATTGTGATATCCCAACCAAAATCCTGTCCACCATGGAGCAATCTTCAACTTCACCTGCAACTAGCAACGCTATAAGAGGGGCTGAGCAAAAACGGTAACATAGCCAAGCAATGGTTTGCTAGGAAGGGTGTCAAAGGTTAGAGGTTCATGGCAATTTGGGAGGCTTGAAGAACATGTGATAGGTAGCGCAGCATAGCGATAGAACGAAGCAAATAGCATAGCAATGATAGTAGTGAGATCCAGGGTAGCGGTCATCTTGCCTGAAATCCCGCTAGGAAGAAGAACGAGTCCATGAAGAAGATGAATCCACGAAGACGATCCAAGCGTAGTCGAACGAATCCTCACAATCGCAACGAAACAGGAACTATCGAGAAGAGCACAACCGGAAAGAAGCAAACAACATGGTAAACACACAAGCATAATCATGGCATGATGCACAATCAAGAATGATGCATGCCCGGTTTAATGAGGCATGGCATGGCAAAGTGCAACAAACAATACTACAAGTTAAGTGGAGCTCAATATGCAACGAGTTGCATATTGACAAAACACCACATTCAACTATTTAGTTAGCTCTCGTTTATGTACCGAACAATATTGAATGTTATTAAACATGGCAAGGGGTAAAGCGTATGTAAACTACCTATCTAGACAAGTTTAAATGAGGCCGGAACAACAAACAACAATTCCAGAAAATCCTCATGTCCATATTTTGAATTTGGTACTGTTCTGCCCTAAAACATATTTTAATGTTGTTAAATAGGAAAATAAAGTGCACCATGTTAAACTAGGCATTTTTCCACCCCATTTACATATAAAGTTTATTCAAAATGGAGCTATGGTTATTTAGTTATGAAATAAATCATTTTAACATGTCATTTGAGCAAGTTTAATCAAACAACATGTTTAAACATATTTAACATGGATGAAAGTGGCAAATTATTAATCTACACAAAATTCTTAGCATATTACATATATAAATCATTTTAATCCGATGCACGGTTTGTGAGATATTAAATGCATGAACATGAGGGTTTTTCTGTAAAACTACAGTTCTCTGATTAATTAGCAAATTCATTCGCAGGGAAAAAACATGGATAGGGCCGAAAGTGGTTGGCCCAAAAGTGCACAGGAGAGGGGGCGGGGGCTGCTCACCATGGGCCGAGGCCCAGTCGGTGGAGGAGGGCGCTGTCTGGGCCAGATCTGGAGTCCAGCAGGCCGGATTGGGGAGGTTGCTGGCGGCCTAGGGGTGAAGGAGATGGGCATGTCGCGGTCAACGCGAGCAACCGGGCGCGTCTGCAGCCTCCTCTCGAACAGAGGCAGGAGCGGGACTTGGCGCGATGCAGAGGACGGGCAGAGCAGGTTCTGGCGAAGGCGGAGCCTCTCCGGCAAGGTGAGGACGGGGCGGTGGCTGGCGCGGTGCCACGCGGGAAGGAGGGCGCCGGTCAAGCGAGGCGCTCCCTACTGGAGCTCGATGCAGGGAAACAGAGGATGCAGCGGCAGTGGACTTGGCGAAGGGCGGCGCGATGGACAGCGGCGGAGGACCAAGGCGAAGCAGGGGAGGTCCGGCAGGGGCGCGGGTCTCCAGGACGACGGATCTAGCCGGGAACGGGCTTGGACGGCGGCTGAGATGAGCAAATCCGGGCGCATGACGGCAATGGGTTTCCCTGTCGAAATACATGAACTATGAGAAAGAGAGACGGAGAGATGGAGGGAAACAGGGGAAGGGAGCAGGGCTCTTGGGGCACTCATCTGCTGGTGGTGCTCGTCGGCAGAGGGAGCTCCGATGGTCGGCCGGTGCGAGGAAGACGAGGTGAGGAGGAGGCGCTCGGGACAGGAGCACTGCGGGAGGCATTGGTTTGGAGCTCCATGGAGGACGCCATGGAGCAGAGCAAGGCACAACAGGGGCTCCAACATGGCGGTGGCGGCCGTCAGGAAGGTACTCGGGCGCTCGCTGCGGAGGCGGGGGCGCCTGGATCGAGAACCAGAGGATGGCGCTGGGGGATTCTCGGTGGGGAACAGAGGAGGCAAGGGAGCAGGGAGATCTGGCGCTGCGGTGCCGCTGGTTGGCTCGGGGCTGAAAACGAGGGGAGGAGCTCAGGCATGGAAATGGAGGCGGTCGGAGGCTGCAGTTGGATTGGATTGGGATGAGATCCCGAGGAAGACAGACAAGAGGAGTGGCGGCGGCTTGGAGGATCCCTAGAAATTAGGGATTTGGTCTCAGGATAGGCTAATATATATACGCGAGTGAGTTAGATTAAAGGCGATCTAGTCCCTCGGATCGAAATCGGACGGCTGAAAAAATATAGGTTTGGAAGTCCAATAACGAAAACGGAGATGTTTTATAGATGTTTGGGGATGATCCGGACCCAACGGTGATGACTGTCCAGGTCGGGTTCGGGGGAGTTTCGAACGCGGGAGAGGGGTCGATGCACTATGCAAAGAGGGGTTAGGCGGTTTGACAAGAGGGAAACGAAAATATGGTTGGTCTCGGAACAGTCAACGAAAACAAGGGGTGACACGGCAACTATGAGCAGATACGGGTTTTATGAAAACAAAGTCGATGCAATGCGCATGATGCTATGAGATGAAATGCATGACATGAACAAACTGCAAAACAAAAGACAAAAACCCAACCACGGAGAAAATAATATATCGCATCTCCGGAAAAGGCAAGACTTGGAGTTACGAATATGGAAAGTTGTATCCGGGGCATTACACGAAGGCACCGAGTCCGTCAAGGAATCCAAATTGGATGTGCTTCAAAGTCAACCTGACAAGTTCAAAATGAAGGATGGTGAAGGAGTCGCTGAAATGTACTCTAGGCTTGCTCTCATCACAAATGAGATTGTCGGCTTAGGAAGAGAAGAGATGACCAGGAGATTCATCACCAAGAAGATCCTAAGAGCCTTGGATGGAAAATATGATACCGTGTGCACCTTGATCCAAATGATGCCCAATTACAAAGATCTCAAGCCAACATAAGTCATTGGTAGAATTGTTGCTCATGAGATGTCACTCAAGGATAAGGAAGAGCTCCACAACAAGTCAAGTGGTGCTTACAAAGCTTCATGTGATGCTCCTACAACATCAAGTGAGAAAAAAGTCTTCAGTGAAGAATTGAGCTTAATGGTGAAGAACTTCAACAAATTCTACAAGAGTAGAAGCAAAGAGAGAAGTTCCAAGTCAAGGTCCTACAATGACAAAAGATCTTCTAGTCGTGATCGCAATTGCTACAATTGTTGAAGACCCGGACACTACTCCAATGGGTGTACGACTCCCTACGAGAGAAGAGAAGACTCACCTAAAAGGAGAAGTAAAAGAGATGAATGACCACCAAGAGAGAGAAGGAGTAGAGATGATCATTATGAACGAAGACCCTCTCATAGAAGCAAGGATTTGGAAAGGAAGGACAAGTCATCAAAGACATACACAAGACGAAGACATCAAGCTCATGTTGGTGAATAGCTATTCGGTTCTGACTTCGACCACTACTCCAAGAGAACTTATCACTCCGACTCCGAATATACTCAAGATGAAGGTGTTGCCGGTCTTGCACTTGTGTCATCCAACTCCTATGACATATTTGACTCACCAAATGAAGGAATTAGAATATGCTTCATGGCTAAAGGCCCTAAGGTATCACACCCTGACACGCCTCCATCGTATCTACTTTTCCTAATGCTTTTCCTCTTGTTTCGGACTCTAATTTGCATGATTTGAATGAAACTAACCCGGACAGACGATGTTTTCCGCAGAACTATCATGGTGTTGTTTTTTGCAGAAATAAAAGTTCTTTGATTGGAAAGAAACTTTTTGGAGAATTATTTCATAATAAAAGAAAATACTAGAGCCAAGAACCACCGGAGAGGGGGCACAACCCACCAGGGCGCGCCCAGGTGGGTTGTCCCCACCTGGTGGCCCCGCAGACTCTGAAACCGATCCTATAAAATCACATTTTTCCAGAAAAAATCAGTGAGAAAGAATTATCGCGTTTCACGAGACGGAGCCGTCGCCACCTCCTGTTTTTCATCCGGAGGCCAGATCTGGAGCCCGTTTGGGGCTCCGGTGAGGGGGATCTTCGATCTTCGTCATCACCAACCCTTCTCCATCGCCAATTCCATGATGCTCCCCACCGGGAGTGAGTAATTCCTTCGTAGGCTCGCTGGTCGGTGAGGAGTTGGATGAGATTCATCATGTAATTGAGTTAGTTTTGTTATGGCTTGATCCCTAGTATCCATTATGTTTTCAGATTGATGTTATTATGACTTTGCCATGCTTAATGCTTGTCACTTTGGTCCCGGGTGCCATAATTTTAGATCTGAACCGTTTATGTTATCATCATTATATCTATGTCCTAGATCTGATCTTGCAAGTTATAGTCACCTACTACGTGTTATGATCTGACAACCCTAGAGTGACAATAGTCGGGACACTTCCCGGTGATGACCATAGTTTGAGGAGTTCATGTATTCACCGTGTGTTAATGCTTTGTTCCGATTCTCTATTAAAAGGAGGCTTAATATCCCTTAGTTCTAAATAGGACCCCACTGCCACGGGAGAGTAGGACAAAAGATGTCATGCAAGTTCTTTCCATAAGCACGTATGACTATTTACGGAATACATGCCTACATTATATTTATGAACTAGAGCTAGTGCCGCATCACCCTAGGTTATGACTGTTACATGATGAATATCATCCAAAAAATCGCTGATCCAATGCCTAAGATTTTCCTACATATGATCTTGCTAAAGTTACTAATACTGCTGTTACTATCGTTACTACTACAAAATTATTGCTATCACTGTTACTGCTACTATTGTTGTTGCTACTACTATCATCACTACCATACTACTTTGCTATTGATCACTTTGCTGCAGATAATTAATCTCCAGGTCTGGTTGAATTGATAATTTAGCTGCTAAAAATTGCAAATATTCTTTGGCTCCCCTTGTGTCGAATCTATAAATTTGGGTTGAATACTCTACCCTCGAAAACTATTGCGATCCCCTATACTTGTGTGTTATCAAGACCTTTTTTGGCGTTGTTGCCGGTGATGAGGATATGTACCTAGGGTAGGGTCATAGACCTATCTAGGATACCATGCCCAAGGACATCCTTAGACGAAGCTACCTTCCAGTCGACCAAGAGAGACTCCACTCGACCGGCTAGAAGACACTCGACAAACCTGAAGATAATCGACCATCAAGACCCACTCGACCATCAGGAGTTCAGGATCTACTCTGCATCCAAACGGTCTGTAATTAAGTAGTCTTAATGGTCATGATGACACTTTAAGTAGGGCGTTACCAGTAACGCCCGACCTTAATGTACTTTAATCCTCTGCTACGTGGGATAGCTGGGGTCCTGGCGTCCTCTATATAAGCCACCCCCCTCCACTGGTAGAGGGGTGGGCACCCCTGTAACTCATATACACAGAAATCAGTCGACCGCCTCCGGGCTCCGAGACGTAGGGCTGTTACTTCCTCCGAGAAGGGCCTGAACTCGCTAAACACTCGTGTGTACAACTACTCCATAGCTAGGATCTTGCCTCTCCATACCTACCCCCCATTCTACTGTCAGACTTAGAACCACGACAGTTGGCGCCCACCGTGGGGCAGGTGTCTTAGCGACTTTTTTGGAGAAGTTGCAATTTGTCCGATCGCCTTCATCATGGTTTCCGGCGGAGCTCTGGTCGAGGGCCACGAGATCCGTCTCGGTGCGCTCACTTTCATCGCCGACGACTCCGCTTGGCTCCAGGAGGCACCACTCGACATCGACGCGCTCCCCGTCCGCGGGGCGACGCACTTTCGGGCGTGTGTCCGCGGCGTCTTGCTGCGGCAGCCGTCGACCCCATACCGGTCGACTCCTGCGCCGTCCTCCCTCCCTGTCTCCCGCCAGCGCAAGCGCTCCGGTCGGTCGAGGCTCCAGCGATGGGTGAGACACGCAGTGGCTCGCCAATCGGCCACCACCCAAGTCGCGGCGATTGAGCCCGACGAATCTCTCTACGGCCTGTTCGACCTGTCGACTGGCTCCGTAGAGACTGCATCCGAGTGCGATAGCAGTGATCCAGCGGCGGAGGTCCTGATGGTCAACGGGCCCCGTAGTCCTCCCGGTTTCCCCCGCGGCGACGGGATGGACGACGAGGACGACCCTGCTCAAGCC
Organism: Triticum aestivum; assembly: GCF_018294505.1. Taxonomy (NCBI): domain Eukaryota; kingdom Viridiplantae; phylum Streptophyta; class Magnoliopsida; order Poales; family Poaceae; genus Triticum; species Triticum aestivum. The sequence continues at coordinate 548,333,998 of NC_057810.1, read as the reverse complement.
CATGAAGAGTACCAACCCGAGCCGCTCACTTCCCAGCAGAGGGAAGAACTTCGCCGCCGGAACATGGATGCCCTGCATACTCCCATTGCAGGAGAAACTCCTGAGGCTCGTGCCCTGGAAGAGGCGCGTTTAGCCAACCTGGCTGAACGCACTCGACTGGAGAACCTCCAGCGAGCACTCGACGAGCGTGCGCGTCAACGAGTGACCAACTCCAACCGACGTCAGCTCTTTCCGCAACCAACTCAGGTATATCGAACCCCAATTCAGAATTTGGCAGCTGCAGCCCGCATAGCGGAGTCAATTCAGCCCTCTCAGTCAGAGGCTGGAAGAGGCTTGATGCAGATCAGAGATTTGCTCCGGGCGGCAGGAGATCAGAATTCAGCTGTGTCACAGTCGCGCAACAGGATTCACAGTCGATCCGTCGCTGCGAATACTGTTCAGTCGGCTCACAGTCCAAGGTCGCCTCCGAGGCGCATGGGACGTGAAGGCCGGCGGGACCACTATGATGATCGATTTGATCGTGATGACAGGCGTCGAGTGCCCACTCCTCCTCCGAGAAGTGGGTCTAACGCCCATCGGCAGCAAGATGACAGACGCCAGCTCAGTGTTGGGCGGAGAGCTCCAGTCGACCCCAGAGAGCCAGGCTTTGACGCGAGATCCATCATCGTGCAAGGTTTGGTCGACCGAAACAGAGCTCATAGAGGTGGTCATGACAGAGATGTGCCCACAAGCAGCCGAGTCCACGTTTCAGGTCCAGAATGTTTTAGCAGAGCGATCAGAGCCGCAGTGATACCCCCCAACTTCAGGTTGGCGACTGGGGTGAGTAAGTTCACCGGAGAGTCTAAGCCTGAAACTTGGCTCGAAGACTACCGAGTGGCTGTTCAGATTGGTGGCGGTAATGATGAGGTGGCCATGAAACATTTGCCACTTATGCTAGAGGGTTCGGCCAGGGCGTGGTTGAATCAGTTAGCTCCTAGCAGCATTTACACCTGGGAAGATCTTTCTCGAGTGTTCGTCAGGACGTTTGAGGGAACTTGCAAGCGACCTGCCGGATTGACTGAGCTGCAAGTTTGTGTACAAAAGTCGAGTGAAACACTGAGGGATTACATCCAGAGGTGGATCACTTTGCATCATACTGTAGAGAATGTGTCAGACCATCAAGCGGTTTGCGCCTTCAAGGATGGCGTCAAGAACAGAGAGTTGAGCCTGAAGTTTGGTCGAACTGGAGATATGACCCTGAGTCGGATGATGGAAATAGCCACCAAGTACGCCAACGGCGAAGAAGAGGACCGACTCCGGAGCGGCAAGTACAAGCCGAGTCAGTCGGATAAAGGAAACTCCAGTCGGAAGCAAAAGCGGAAGGCCGAGCCAGCAGCTCCTGGAGAGGCTCTGGCCGTGACTCAGGGCAAATTCAAAGGGAAGCCCAAAGGATCTTGGAACCCCAAGAAGGTAAAAGATAAGGAAGGTAATGATGTGATGGATCTACCGTGTCATATCCACACGAAGAAAGACGAAGAGGGTAACTTCATCTACCCAAAGCATACCACTCGCCAGTGCCGGCTCTTAATCCAGCAGTTTCAAGGGAAACAGCCGAAAGATAAAGAGAAGGAGTCGGACAAGGCTGAGGACAAGGAGGACAGTGATGGAGAGTACCCTCATGTCAACTCCACTCTGATGATTTTTGCTGATGTAGAGAGCAAAAGTCGACTGAAAGTGATCAACCGTGAGGTCAATATGGTCGCCCCGGCGACACCAAACTATCTGAGATGGTCGCAAACTCCCATTACTTTCGACCAGTCTGACCATCCTACTCACATTGCCACCCCTGGGAGGCAAGCGCTGGTGGTCGACCCGGTCGTCGAAGGCACTCGACTGACGAAGGTATTGATGGATGGCGGCAGCGGGTTGAATATACTGTATGCAGAGACGCTCAAGGGAATGGGCATTCCGATGTCCAGACTCAGTTCCAGCAACATGAGTTTTCACGGAGTCATCCCAGGAAAGAAGGCCGAGTCACTCGGCCAAATAGCTCTGGATGTGGTGTTCGGCGACTCGAAACATTTCCGCAAAGAGAAGCTGACATTTGAAGTCGTGGATTTCCAGAGCGCCTACCACGCCATTTTGGGAAGACCAGCCTACGCCCGCTTCATGGCTCGACCATGCTATGTGTACCTCAAGTTAAAGATGCCTGGCCCCAAAGGCGTGATCACCATCACTGGCAACCGGAAGAAAGCGGAAGAGTGTTTTCAGAAAGGCTCAAAGATTGCGGATGACCAGATAACAGTGGTAGAGCTAGAGGGATACAAGAAGAATGCAGATCCGAGTGATTTACTGCGGGCCAAGAAGCCCGCCACAGAGTCAGCATTTCAGTCGTCCGGTGAGACGAAGCCAGTTCATATCCACCCGACTGACCCCAATGCAGCTCCGACCCATATTTCCACAACACTCGACTCTAAATAGGAAGAAGCGCTCATCCAGTTCCTCCGTGAGAACTGGGACATCTTCGCATGGAAGCCAGCTGACATGCCGGGTGTTCCCAGGGGACTGGCTGAGCATCGCCTTAGAGTCGATTCAAAAGCAAAACCTGTTAAGGAACATCTTCGACGGTCCGCCGTTCAGAAGAAAAAAGCCATTGGCGAGGAGGTGGCTCGACTCCTTGCAGCAGAGTTCATCCGAGAGATATACCACTCCGAGTGGCTCGCCAATGTCGTCATGGTTCCCAAAAAGGACAATTCCCTTCGTATGTGCATTGATTTCAAACATATCAATCGGGCCTGCCCGAAAGATCATTTTCCTCTCCCTCGCATCGACCAAATTGTCGACTCGACCGCAGGGTGCGAGAGATTGTCTTTTCTAGACGCTTATTCCGGGTATCATCAGATCCGTCTGTATGGGCCCGACGAAATCAAAACAGCTTTCATCACTCCATTCGGGTGCTTCTGCTATATCACCATGCCATTCGGCCTCAAGAATGCCGGAGCCACGTTCATGAGAATGATTCAAAAGTGTTTACTCACTCAAATCAGTCGGAATGTGGAAGCATACATGGATGATATCGTGGTCAAGTCGCGAAAGGGTTCCGACCTGTTGACTGACTTAGCTGAAACATTTGCCAATCTCAGGAGGTATGATATCAAGCTCAATCCATCAAAGTGCACATTCGGAGTACCTGGCGGAAAGTTACTCGGTTTTCTCGTTTCCGAACGAGGAATCGATGCTAACCCAGAAAAAGTTGGTACCATACTCCGAATGAAGCGCCCTGTGCGTGTGCACGACGTCCAGAAGCTTACTGGATGCTTGGCCGCGTTAAGTCGATTCATCTCTCGCCTCGGTGAAAAGGCGTTGCCTCTTTACCGACTGATGAAGAAGGCAGACAAGTTCGAGTGGACTCCAGAAGCTGATGCAGCGTTTGCCGAGTTAAAAACTCTGCTCTCCACCCAGCCGGTGCTTGCTGCTCCAATCAGCAAAGAGCCTCTGTTGCTTTATATTGCAGCCACAGGACAAGTCGTCAGTACAGTACTTACGGTCGAGCGGGAAGAAGAAGGGAAAGCCTTCAAAGTTCAGCGCCCAGTGTATTATCTCTCTGAAGTTTTGACCCCATCGAAGCAAAGATATCCTCATTATCAGAAGCTCGTATATGGGATCTACATGACCATGAAGAAGGTTGCTCATTATTTCTCTGATCATGACATTACAGTCGTCAGCGACGCACCATTGTCAGAAATTCTGCACAACAGAGATGCAACTGGTCGAGTGGCTAAATGGGCGATTGAACTCCTTCCCCTTGATATCAAATTCGAGGCAAAGAAAGCCATTAAGTCCCAGGCTATAGCAGATTTCCTTGCCGAGTGGATTGAGCAACAACAGCCGACTCAAGTCCACTCGGAGCATTGGACCATGTTCTTTGATGGCTCTAAGATGTTAAATGGTTCTGGTGCTGGGGTCGTTTTGGTTTCCCCCCGAGGAGACAAGCTCAGATATGTGCTCCAGATCCACTTTGATTCCTCCAACAATGAAGCAGAATATGAAGCACTCTTGTATGGATTACGCATGGCCATTTCACTCGGCGTCCGTCGCCTTATGGTCTATGGCGATTCAGATTTGGTGGTCAATCAAGTGATGAAGGAGTGGGACGTTAGAAGCCCAGCCATGACTGGATACTGCAATGCGGTGAGGAAGCTCGAAAAGAAGTTCGAGGGGTTAGAGCTCCACCACATACCCCGACTGAAAAATCAAGCAGCTGACGATCTGGCGAAGATAGGATCCAAGAGAGAAGCTATCCCCAGTGATGTGTTTTTGGAACACATCCACACTCCGTCAGTCGTAGAAGATCCTTTTACCGATGAAGCCCCGCAACCTAAGAGTGTCATGGACCCGACTGAGGTTGAAGTCCCAGCGGTGGTCGACCTGATCATGGAAGTTCTAGTGATCACTCCAGATTGGACAGTACCATATATCGCGTATATCTTGAGGAAAGAGCTCCCGGAGGACGAAGAAGAGGCTCGACAGATCGTCCGCCGATCTAAAGCCTTTACCGTGATAAAGGGACAGTTGTACAGAGAAAGCGCGACTGGAGTTGGTCAGAAATGCATAACGCCAGAGGAAGGTCGAATAATCCTTGATGACATTCACTCGGGAACCTGTGGCCATCATGCGTCCTCTCGGACCATCGTGGCCAAAGCATACCGAGCCGGATTTTATTGGCCAAGAGCGAATGAAATGGCGAAGGAGATAGTCGACAAGTGCGAGGGATGCCAATTTTACTCCAATATGTCACACAAGCCCGCGTCAGCTTTGAAGACTATACCACTCGTCTGGCCCTTTGCAGTGTGGGGTTTGGATATGGTCGGTCCTTTGAGAACAGGCAGAAGCGGTTTTACCCATGTGCTGGTAGCAGTCGACAAGTTCACTAAGTGGATCGAAGCTAAACCCATCAAGAACCTCGATGCCGGTACTGCTGTCAGCTTCATCAGAGAATTGATATTCAGATACGGGGTCCCGCACAGCATCATCACTGACAACGGGTCAAACTTCGACTCCGAAGAGTTCAGAGCTTTCTGCACATCTCAAGGCACGCGAGTCGACTACGCTTCAGTCGCTCACCCACAGTCGAATGGACAAGCAGAACGAGCCAACGGTTTGATCCTCAAAGGGTTGAAACCCCGTTTGATGCGTGATCTTAAGCATGCGGCTGGTGCATGGGTCGAAGAACTTCCCTCAGTGCTTTGGGGGTTAAGGACCACGCCCAACCGGTCGACTGGGAGAACTCCATTCTTCTTGGTCTACGGGGCTGAAGCAGTCTTGCCGAGTGACCTTCTCCATAATGCTCCCCGAGTCGAGCTCTACACTGAAGCAGAAGCAGAACAAGCGCGGCAGGATGCAGTCGACCTTTTAGAGGAAGAGAGGGAGATGGCTCTGATCAGATCGACCATTTACCAACAGGACTTGCGTCGCTTCCACGCCAAAAACGTGAAGAGTCGAGCCTTCCAGGAAGGAGATTTAGTTCTCCGAGTGGATCAGCAGAAACCACACAAGCTTGCTCCTTCTTGGGAAGGTCCCTTCATAGTCACCAAGGTTCTCCACAATGGAGCATACCGTCTTTACAATGTCGAGCATCAGATCGACGAGCCCCGAGCTTGGAACGCGGAACTTCTCCGCCCCTTTTACACCTAAGTATTCACTCGGACGAGTTGTAATAAAAGTACTTCTGTAGTTTGTTTATTAAAGACGAAAGCTTTATAATCTTCCCTGTAATCGTTATTTCTTTTGTCCTCTCAAAACAATCCCCCAGTGGGTGGCTTGGCTGCGAATCCGATTCGCCCAAGTCTGTAAAAAAAATCCTAACCGAGTGGTGAGCCAGTCTCCCACACGAAGGCTTAGCTGCAAATCCGTTTCGCCTAAGATAAATAAAATCCTACCGAGTGGTAAGCCAGCCTTCCACTCGGAGGCTTAGCTGCAGTCCAAGTACTCGCCTAAGATAAATAAAATCCTACCGAGTGGTAAGCCAGCCTTCCACTCGGAGGCTTAGCTGCAGTCCAAGTACTCGCCTAAGATAAATAAAATCCTACCGAGTGGTAAGCCAGCCTTCCACTCGGAGGCTTAGCTGCAGTCCAAGTACTCGCCTAAGATAAATAAAATCCTACCGAGTGGTAAGCCAGCCTTCCACTCGGAGGCTTAGCTGCAGTCCAAGAACTCGCCTAAGTACAAGTACAACATGCGTTCTGCAAGGAGGACGAGGTGCAGGCCGACTGCTACCCTCTCCTTCCGAGCAGCGCCACCAATTCAAAAATCCTACCGAGTGGAGAGCAGACCTCCCATCAGGGGCTTAGCTGCAGCCCAGTGCTCGCCTAAGTATCTGAAATCCTACCGAGTGGAGAGCAGACCTCCCACTCGGGGGCTTAGCTGCAGCCCAGTGCTCGCCTAAGTATCTGAAATCCTACCGAGTGGAGAGCAGACCTCCCACTCGGGGGCTTAGCTGCAGCCCAGTGCTCGCCTAAGTATCTGAAATCCTACCGAGTGTAGAGCAGACCTCCCACTTGGGGGCTTAGCTGCAGCCCAGTGCTCGCCTAAGTATCTGAAATCCTACCGAGTGGAGAGCAGACCTCCCACTCAGGGGCTTAGCTGCAACCCAGTGCTCGCCTAAGTGTCTGAAATCCTACCGAGTGGAGAGCAGACCTCCCACTCGGGGGCTTAGCTGCAGCCCAGTGCTCGCCTAAGTATCTAAAAATCCGACCGAGTGGAGGGCAAACCTCTCGGGGACTTTGCTGCAGCCCAATGCTTGCCTAAGTGAATTGGGGGACAAGTCGATGGCAATAAGAGCTTCGCTTTAACCTACAAAAGACGCCTCAAACCAAATGCAAACATATTCAGCGACAAACCCAAGTTCGGATAACACCTACCGGAACCGAAAGTGCTCAGGCGCTAGGCCTGTTAAGGTTTGTCGGTTACAAAACTCACTCGGCATACCGAGGCAAATTTAAAGTATCAAGCTCAGAAGTTTTTTACCCCTCCTGTGGAGGGCTGGAAGGTGCCACAAACTCGTCCAGATCAATTCCATCTGCAATCCGAGTGGCAGCGGCAATGAAGGTCTCCATGAAAGATCTGAAATCGTGCTTCTTGGTGTTGGCCACCCTAAGAGCCACCAGCTTGTCCTCTCGTGCATCCTTGCAGTGAACGCGGACCAGAGACAGAGCAACATCCGCGCCGCACCTGGCCGAAGACTTCTTCCACTCCTGCACTCGACTTGGGACCTCGTTCAGTCGAGTCATCAGAGACTCGAGGTCGTTCTGGAGTGTCTCTCTTGGCCAGAGTGTTGTGTCGATGCGGGAAGTTGCGACCTTCAGCCTTGCGAGATAATCGATGACGGCAGCAACACGAGATTCAAGTCGGAGCACGTTCATGGCGACTTCATCTTTCACAGGAGAGTTGATGGGGTCCAGGTTTACTTCCAGTCGACCAGTCTCCTCTTCAAAGTTCTGACAAAATTCTGCAAGCACAACCACCGAGTCAAGACAAACAGTCGGAGGTTACAATTAAAATATTTGTTTGATACAAAGGATTACCTTCAAGCATGAGGAACAACTTCTTGGCGAGTCCACCCAGATAAGCCTCTAGATCATTCTTCTTTCTCTTCAACTCACTGGCCTTGTCATTCAGGGTGGTCTTGTCGCTTTTCAGTCGACTGACCTCCTGGTTGGCAGCATCAAGAGCAGCTTTCAGATTGGTGTTTTCTTCTTCAAGCTTAGTCACTGAAGCCAGCTTCTCATCCGCAAGCCTGGTCTTCTCTAAAGCAGTTTTTTGCATCTCAGCCAAGTCAAGCTCTTGTTTCTTCAGGGCATCCCTCACTTTGCCTGCAAAGTTACAGTGAGATTAGATTCGGAAACAAGTGAGAGGCAAAGGCAGTCGTCAAAGGCCTCACCAAGCATACCTTTAGCTTCCTCCTTCGCCTTCGTCAAGTTCTCTTGGGCCAGTTTCAGATCGAGCTCGAGCTGAATGTGTTTGTTCTCCAACTCAGTATAACGAGCCGCAAGGTCACAGGATTTCTACGAAGAACCAATCGACAGATGTCAAAGACAATTCACTTCCGAGTGAGTAAGGAAAAATCATAGCGTTTCTAAGACTACGGCCGAATGCAAACATTCGACCATAGTCTCGGGGACTACACCCAGTGGGTGCACTCAGCGTGCCCCCACTAGTTTCATCAGTTAGAGTCGACCAGTCGACCAACAACACAAAAAAAACCGGAGGTGTTCTTCAGACTATAATCGACTGCAAGCAGTCGACCACAGTCTCGGGGACTACACCCAGTGGGTGCACTCAGCGTGCCCCCACCGGTCTATGAATCTATTCGACCTAGTCGAGTAAGGAAAAAAATTAAGACATAAAGACTATAGTCGACTGCCAGCAGTCGACCATAGCCTTGGGGACTACACCCAGTGGGTGCACTCAGCGTGCCCCCACTAGTCCGGAATTTCAATCGACACACCCACTGGGTGCAGGACAAACTCTAAGAATTACAGAAAGAAGAGTTTACAGATATCATATCCTAATAGAACAGGCAGTGACCGACTGACCTGAACATTACTCTGAAGAGCTGAACTGGCGTCATAGGCTGCCTGGCTAGCTTCTCGTATCGCCTTCACTTGCTCCATCATGACCCCCGCTTGGCGTATCGCTTCTCTAGCAGCACTGGCTTGGTCTTCTGGAACGGGGTAGGTGGAGAAAAGCGAGGGTTGAGCAGCACTCAATGACGAAGGGAGAGCACTCGTCAACGGCACCATGAAGGTTACGGTGGGTCAAGTGACATTGTCTCCCTCCATGACCAACGTCTCGGGTGCCGGCACATCCTGAGTCGCCTTGCCAGCAGACGTTTTCTTACTTCTCCTCGGCCGTGGTGGTTCTTCGTCGTCGTCGTCAGGCAGGTCAATAACAATGTTAGATGAAACTGCATAAAGAATCAAAATTTGAGACAATAAGTCAGTCGACTGAAAACGACAGCACAGAAGTCATACCAGGTTTCGAGGTTGCAGCATCCTCCATCTCGTGGTCTTCGTCCCTCATCGACGTGTCGGAAGTAGCAGTGCTGCAGTTCCAAAAGTCAGTCGATTGACCCATGAGTCGACCAAGAACAAGTTCATGAAACAGAGAAAGCTCAAAACTACCATTACCCTGAGATAGTGGGGATCACCATCTTCATCTTCGGCAAGACCTTTGCAGGCTTCGACGGTGCCACTCGAGATTGCTTCGGAGCCTTCTCAGTCGGTGCCGGAGAAGTAGTCCGAGGGCGCTTGGTCGACTGGGAAGCGGTTGCGACCCCCTTACCCCGCTCAGTCACGGGATCATGGGCAAGCTTTGAGCGCCTTTCCGAGCGGGGAGGTGCAACTTCCTCCTCCTCCTCCTCTTCTTCCTCCTCACCAGAGTCATCACCCTCGTCGTCGTCGTCAGCATCCGAATCCCACTCCTCCGGGCTTTCGCCCCCGCTTCCTTCCTCCTCCTCAGTCGGCGTCTGCGCCCCATTGGGCATCGAGTACAATTCAGTGGTGGCCTGTCAGACAACAAAGCAAAACAAAGATCAATCGACCAATTCGCGGCAAAGCAGAATGGATAAAGCAAGATCACAATCGGGGATAAGTGGCCATACCGCGTCCGGCGTATAAGTACAGTCGAGTGGCGGGATCCTCCTAGCCCCTCGAGGGTTGTCCTTGTTCCCTGTGATGGCGGCCACCCACCTCTCCAGCGTGGCGTCGTCGACTGCTTCTGGATGGACCCGAGTGGTGTCTTCGGTACCGCAGTACAGCCACATCGGGTGGCCTCGGTACTGGAGCGGTTGGATGCGCCGCCTAAGGAAGACTTCCAGAAGATCCATGCCCGTCACTCCGTCCCGAACGAGTTGGACCACGCGCTCCATCAACATTTTTACCTCGGCTTTCTCCTCAGGAAGCACCTTCAGAGAAGACGGTTTGTCCACTCGGTCCATGGAGAACGGAGGGAGACCAGTCGACTGCCCCGGCGTCGACTCGTCTTGGCAGTAGAACCAAGTCGACTGCCACCCTCTGACCGACTCAGGAAGGGTCATGGCCGGGAAAGTGCTCTTATTCCTCAACTGAATCCCAAGACCCCCGCACATCTGAATAACCTTGGTCCTCTCATCATCCGGACTCGCCTTTTTTACTGTCTGTGAGCGACAGGTGAATATGTGCTTGAAGAGACCCCAGTGCGGTCGACAACCCAGGAAGTTCTCGCACATGGACACAAAGGCAGCAAGATAGGCGATGGAATTGGGATTGAAATGGTGGAGTTGCGCCCCAAAGAAATTCAGAAACCCACGGAAGAACACACTCGGCGGCAGAGAAAAACCATGATCTACGTGAGTGGCTAAGAGAACGCACTCACCCTCCTGCGGCTGCGGTTGACACTCGGACCCCGGGAGCCTCGCTGACCCGTGGGGGATGAGTCCCTCATTGGCCAGGTCGTTGAGATCTTTCTCAGTGATGGTCGAGCGGATCCAATCCCCTTGGACCCAACCCTTCGGTAGGCGGGACCTCGACAAAGATCCGCCCCGACTGGACGGTCTCCCCTTCGTTTGCCCCGTCGCCGTCGCCTTCTTCGAGCGCTCTAGGGCCGCCGTCTTCTCCTTCACCATTGTCGCCGTCAAAGCGCGCGAGAGGTGGATAGGCGGAGCCGGGAGTAGGCACAGTGGGCGGAGGCAGAGAGGGAAGAGAGAAGAATGGGAAGGCACTGTTCAAAAAACCCTCCCCCGGCGCTTTATATAAGGGCGTTTCCGAGTGGCTGACGGGTGGGTCCGAGCGATCCTGTCACATCCCGAAACAGTCGCGCACGCACGATACGTGGCGAAAAAGGCGGCACGGGAATCGAGGCGTCCACGCCTTATCCCGTCCGATTGCCGCGGACCGCCCTGCTACGCGCGCTTCCCAAATTTCGGATCCCGCAAAATCCGCTAGCAGCAGATCAATCTGTCAGACAATATCTTTCCCGCGATCCATCGCTCGGGAGTTCTCCAAAGTTCAAAAGTTCACTCGATAGAAGATAAGAATGGATCAAGGTGACTGAAGTAAAAGTTGACGCCAACACCGAAAGAAAAATCGCCAATCCAAGATACGACACAATCAAAGCGCAAGAAATGAGTCGGAGAAAATCATCAACTCCTTCCTCACTCGAACCTCGATCCATTCGAGGGCTAATGATGAGGATATGTACCTAGGGTAGGGTCATAGACCTATCTAGGATACCATGCCCAAGGACATCCTTAGACGAAGCTACCTTCCAGTCGACCAAGAGATACTCCACTCGACCGGCTAGAAGACACTCGACAAACCTGAAGACACTCGACCATCAAGACCCACTCGACGATCAGGAGTTCAGGATCTACTCTGCATCCAAACGGTCTGTAATTAAGTAGTCTTAATGGTCATGATGACACTTTAAGTAGGGCGTTACCAGTAATGCCCGACCTTAATGTACTTTAATCCTCTGCTACGTGGGATGGCTGGGGTCCTGGCGTCCTCTATATAAGCCACCCCCTCCACTGGTAGAGGGGTGGGCACCCCTGTAACTCATATACACAGAAATCAGTCGACCGCCTCCGGGCTCCAAGACGTAGGGCTGTTACTTCCTCTGAGAAGGGCCTGAACTCGCTAAACACTCGTGTGTACAACTACTCCATAGCTAGGATCTTGCATCTCCATACCTACCCCCATTCTACTGTCAGACTTAGAGCCACGACAGCCGGGGAGCATAGCTATATTTGTAGAGTCACTTGGGATTATTATCATATTATCACTATGAGAATATGAAGGACACAAAGACTAAGATTTTTCCCTCTAAGACGAGGGGAGGTAAGGAACTGCCATCCAACACCGCTTTAGACTCACCATCTATTATAAGTAAACTTGCAACACCGCCACATGCTATTAATTCTGATATGTCGCAAGTTATTGATGATGCTACTTCTGCTACGAATGCTACTCTTGATGATGCTAGTACCTTGCTTGATGATAATGTGCCACTAGGTGATTTTCTTGATGAACAACTTGCTAGAACTAAAGCTTTTGACAATGTTGAAACTGATGAAGAACTTGGAACTGAAAATCTTGAAACACCTATTAGAATTAGTCCTCCTACATATGAATTGCCAAAGGTACCAGAAGGTTATGTTATGAATGAGGAGGCAACTAGGGATATTATTGCTTGTAAGGATAGAGATGATCTAGAAAAGTTATTATGCAAGTATAAAGAGAAAACTTTGAATGCTAAAATGAAAAGTGATCCTTAGTTTGCTACTTCACCTATCTTTGTTGATGGTAAGGATTATGAATTCTTTGTCGACCCAGAGTTGATTAATTTGGCTGAATCTGATCCTTTCCATGGTTATGAAACTGAAACTGTTGTGGCACATCTTACTAAGTTGAATGACATAGCCACCCTTTTTGCTCGTGATGAGAAGATTCTCTATTATTATATCCTCAAGTTATTTCCGTTCTCATTAAAGGGTGATGCTAAAGCTTGGTACAACACTCTTTCTCCTGGTTGTCTGCATAGTCCCCAGGATATGATTTATTACTTCTTTGAAAAATATTTTCCTGCTCATAAGAAACAAGCTGCCTTACAGGAAATATTTAACTTTGTGCAAATTGAAGAAGAGAGTCTCCCACAAGCTTGGGGGAGGCTTCTCCAATTACTTAATGCTTTGCATGATCATCTCTTAAGAAAAATTAAATACTCGATATCTTCTATAATGGACTAACCGATGCTTCTAGGGATTTCCTAAATAGTTGTGCTGGTTGTGTTTTCAGGGAACGAACTCTTGGGCAAGCTGAAGAAATATTGAATAACATATTGAAAAATTATAATGATTGGACTCTTCCTGAACCACCGCCTAAACCCACTCCGAAGAAGAGGGGTATCTTATAGTTCAGTCCTGAAGATATGCAAGAGACAAATAAATCTATGAGGGAAAAAGGTATTAAAGCAGAGGATGTTAAAAATTTACCACCTATTGAAGATATACATGGGCTTGATACACCACCACCACCTAAGGTGGTAGAGGTAAATTCTTTAATGAAATTCAATGATAGCGGTAATCCTCATAATAAACATCCTAGTCAATGCCTTTATGAGTTTGATAATTACATTAGAAGGCAAGATCACTTCAATGCAAATGTTATGAAACAATTGAAATACAACTCTGATATGATTGCTTGCTTAAGTGACTTGCTATTTAGAATCTCAAATGATGTTAGAGGTGTAGGGAAACATGCCTCTATGGTTCAAACTCAATTAGAACAAGTTGCTAAATCTCAGAGAGAGTTGCTTGATGAAATGAACAATAATATAAGTGACTTTGTTGTTAGGGTAGCAACTAGAGGAGGTAAAATGACTCAAAAACCACATTATCCTGAGGGACACCCAAAGAGAATTGAACAAGACACTCAAAGAATTAACACTGATGCACCTAGTCCTTCTAAAAAGAAAAAGAAGAAGAAAAATGATAGGACTTTGCATGCCTCTAGTGAACCGGAAGTAGAAAAACCACCTGATAATGATAATGAAGTTTCTATCTCTTATGTTGAAATTCAATCTGGTAGTGAACACTCACCTTATGATAATGAAAAAGATAATGATGAGGTTCATGAAGGCACTCAACCAATTAATAAAGAACCAGACAATGATGTTGAGATAGAACCAGCTGTTGATCTTGATAACCCACAACCAAAGAATAAAAGATATGATAAAACAGACTTTGTTGCTAGAAAACATGGTAAGGAAAGAGAACCGTGGGTTCAAAAACCTATGCCCTTTCCGCCGAAGTCAACTAAAAAGAAAGACGATGAAGAATTTGAACGCTTTGCTGAAATGCTGAGGCTAGTCTTTTTGTGTACTCGCTTGACTGATATCTTAAAAATGCCTCCTTACGCAAAGTACACGAAAAAAATCATCACCAATAAGAGGAAAATACCAGAAGCTGAAATCTTCGCCATGCTTGCTAATTATACTTTTAAAGATGGAGTACTTAAAAAACTTGGAGATCCGGGAATACCAACTATAACTTGCTCCATCAAAAGAAATTATGTGAAAACGGCTTTATGTGATTTGGGAGCCAGTGTTAGTGTTATGCCTTTCTCTTTATATAAACGAGTTGATTGAATATACTCACACCCACTGAAATATCTTTGCAAATGGCTTACAAATCAACTGCCATACCTATTGGTATTTGTGAGGATGTGCCCGTTGTTGTTGCTAATGTTACTATTTTGACTGACTTTGTTATACTTGAGATGCCCGAGGACGACAACATGTAGATTATCCTTGGTAGACCCTTCTTGAATACTGCAGGAGCCATTATTGATTGCAATAAAAGCAAGGTCACTTTTCATATCAATGGTAAAGAGCAGACGGTGCACTTTCCGAAGAAACAATTCCAAGTGAATGGTATAAATGTTATCGGAAATCTCCGACAATCACCATTGGAAGTTTTCATCTACCTCTACCTACTGTTAAAAAGAAATATGAAATGCTTATTGTTGGGGACATTCATATCCTCGTTGAGGTAACTTAGTGATTTATGAAAGTTCTTCGGTTTCATACTAATCGAAAGTGGTAGTTAATAAGACTTGCTCAACCTTATTAATGAATCATTTTTGAGAGGTATGAAGTTGATGAATTTAGTGAGCACTACCTTCTGTCCCTACCTTTTGATTTCTGCTTTTGTTATATAAATAAAATATAATGCCATGCTTTGTCTATTTTCTGAGTTTTCCATGCAATAAAAAATGACCCAAAAATAAAAGTTCTCAGAATACTCTGAAATTTTAATACAATTTTTTTTCTGAATATTTATTAATTTTTGGTGCAAATAATATCAGAGGGAGGTGCACTAGGTGGGCACAACCCACCTAGGCATGCCAGGACCCCCAAACGCGCCCTGGTGGGTTGTGGTCCCCACGTGGTCCCCCTCACTTATCTCTTCTTCCCACATTACCACATTCCCCTAGAAAAAAAAATTCACAATTGCTCTCTCTCTCGTCTTCTTGCTCCCGAAACCGCGGATTTCGATCTCTTTGCTCGAAGCTCCATTTTCGAAACTGTTTCGGGGGATTGTTGCTTGGTATGTGACTCCTCCAATGGTCCAATTAGTTTTTGCTTTAGTGGTATATATTTTGAATAATTAGTTACTCTTGGTGCTGCTATAGATGAGCTTGCATGTTGAATTCTTAGAGTTCTAAGTATTTTGAATGCTTGCTATGGCCTTTATGCATCCCTATGAGTAGTTGCTTTCAATTTTGTGAAGTTTTGTTGAGAAAATTTTGTGGACTAAAAATTTCAAAATTGTGTTCATAGGAAAAAGATGAGTATCTTGAGGAAGTTTGCTTCCAAGAAGAACTCCAAGGCACTTATTGGGAAGTCATATGATAGTGATCTCCATACCCGCAGAATGGCGGAGGTACGGCCATGTGAATGGCCGCATAACCCGTTCATGGAAGCAGCCAAAATCCTTCAAGAGTTTGCACAATATGCTGCTAATGCCGGCCTCACCAACTTCGTCGCAGCTGAATGTGAACAATATCATCTCCTCACAAATTCCTTTGTGCAAAGTTTTCACTTCTTGAGTAGAATAATCCCTCTGAGGTGCAGTTTAACTTATATGTTGAGCACCATCAGATACCGCTTGCTGAATTTTGTGACATATGCATGCTTCCTTTTGATGGTAGTTTAGTAGAGCCTAGGCCCGCAGAGTTTGATGGTTTTTACCGTACTCTGACAGTAGGGGATGAGAGAGGGGTATCGAGTATCACTGCCACTAGTTTACACTTTCCTGCTATGCGTTATTTTGCTCTTTTCATTACTGAGTGTTTACTTACTATAGAGAAGGTAATTGCACTTAGTGCTCCAGACTTTGCTGTTTTATGTCATGCACTTTATGGCGACAACAGTTATAGCTTGGGAGCTATTGTGGCACGTCGCCTCCACCTTAACATATCCAAGGGTAAAATACATGGTGGTATTTATGCTACTCCCTTAGCGAATCACTTTAAGGTTCAGATACGCCAGCATGATTATCCTTTGCCCAAGGTTTACCTAGACCGTGAGGCTATGACATACCACTAATTTCTTGATAGCGAGAACACTGAAATTCCTGTTCCTTATAACCTGGTTTTCAGTGTGGGCACTCGTGATATATTCCATTGCCTGCACCTGCTTTGTTTGATCCTATTGCCAGGGGTGGATACAGGATTATGCCTGAGGACATTGACGCCTACCGGAACAACCTAGCTGCAGCGCAGGAGGAGCCTTAGCACTGGGACCCTCAGGTGCCCGCTGCCCAGCACTTCAACATAGGACCTCATGGCTTCTTCGAGTGGCCCTAGACCAACTTAGGCCAAAAGCCTAAGCTTGGGGGAGTATGTATTTCCACCGACATTACTTTCATGTTCACACATTTCATTCTAGTTGTCGGTGTACACACTTTTCCATTGTATTATCCATGCTAGATTTATTTTCTCGCCTTCTTCTTGTGTTTTGAAAAACTTTGAGAAAATACAAAAATATTTTCTGCTTCTTTTTTATTTTTCTTTCTAGAGTAGTTAGTTCTAGTATCTAAAAAGAAAACCCAAATAGATTTCCTTGTTCTTCTTTTGCTTATTGGGAGCTTTCCCATGTAAATAGTTTTCTCGTTTTTGTTTTTCCCTTTTATTTGCTCGATCAAGAAATACCAAAAACTCCAAAAATATTTCAGTGTGTTTCTCTGAATTTCTTTTCTTTCTATTGAGTCATACCGAGGAGAAGACGACGATGAAAATGTTGAGTGGCTCTCATTGCATTATAGTTAATCTAATAAAGAGCCCATATTACCTTGTCTTCTCCTTTTGAATAAATGTTTGCAGATTCCAGCTTAGTCCACGACACTCTTGCACTATTACTTTCACATCGTTCGATCGTGCAAGTTGATGTCTACTATGCAATTTTATTCTTGTAGACTCGTGTTGGGCCTCCAAGCGCAGAGTTTTGTAGGACAGTAACAATTTCCCCTCAAGTGGATAACCTAAGATTTATCAATCCGTGGGAGGTGTAGGATGAAGATAGTCTCTCTCAAGCAACCCTGCAATCAAAATACAAGAAATCTCTTGTGTACCCAACACACCCAATACAATGGCAAATTGTATAGGTGCACTAGTTCGGCGAAGAGATGCTGATAAAAGTGTATTATGGATAGTAGATATGAGTTTTGTAGTGCGAAAAATAAAAAACAGCATGGTAGTAAATAGCAAAACAGAGCACAAACAGTATTGCAATGAGGGAAAATGAGGCCTAGGGTGCATACTTTCACTAGTGCAATCTCTCAACAATGCTAACATAGTTGGATCATATGATTATCCTCAAAGTGTAATAAAGATTCACTCCCGAGTTCCTATTAGCGGAGAACAAAAGATAGAAATTGTTTGTATGGTATGAAACCACCTCAAAGCTATTCATTCTGATTAATCTATCCTAGAGTTTGTACTAAAATAACACAAAGCTATTCTTTCCGATCAATCTAGCCAAGACTTTGTACTAAAATAACACCATATGACACACATCAACCAACTCTAATGTCACCTGCATACTCCAATGTCACCACAAGTATCCATGAGTTAATTCTACAATATGCATCAAACAACTTCATGATCATAATATTCAATCCACACAAAGAACTACAATGGGACCCCAAAGTTTCTATCGGAGAAAAGATAATAAAAACATGCATCAACCCTTATGCATAGATTATCCCAATGTCACCGCGGGGATCCGCAAGTTGAGTGCCATAACATACATCAAGTAAATCAATATGATACCCCATTGTCACCTCAAGTATTCATAACACAAGACATAAATCATGTGTTCTCAAATCTGAACATTCAATCCGACATGACAAAACTTCAAAGGGTAAAGATTCAGTTCATCAAAACAAGAGTAGAGAGGGTAGACACATCATATGATCCATCTATGTTAACAAAGCCCATGATACATCAAGATTGTGACATATCGAGATCGCGCGCGAGAGAGATTAAACACATAGCTACTGGTACAAACTCTCAGCCCCGAGGGTGGACTATCCCTCCTCATCGTGGTGGCCACCGGAATGATGAAGATGGCCATCAGTGATGATTTCCCGATTGGTTTTCGGTGGCTACAGAGGCTTTCGGCGATGGAACTTCTGATCTAGGTTCTCCGTGAGGGTTTTGGAATATTTGAGAATTTATAGGGCGAAGAGGGGGTGCGGAAGGCCACTGAGGTGGGCACAACCCACCGGGGCACGCCTGGGGGCCCAAGCGCACCTTGGTGGGTTGTGCCACCCTCGGGGCACCCCCCAGGTGCTGCTCTGGCCCATTGGTAGTCTTCTGGTCCATAAAAAATACACAAAAAGTTTCGCGGGGTTTGGAGAAAATTCATTTCTGCACAAAAAACAACACCACGGTAGTTCTGTTGAAAACATCACCAGTCCGGGTTAGTTCCATGTAGATCATACCAAAACCATAAAAAATTATTGTAAACATGGCATGAATACTTCATAAATTATAGATAAGTTGGAGATGTATCACAAGTGAAAGGCAATAATGAAGATATTTGATGAACTGGGTGTGGTAGAGAGAAACGGGTATGAACTCGACTTGTTCTGTTTTTGGGAATATGTTTAACCTAGTATCCATGATTTAGCCTATTATGATCAAACATGTTTGCAATGACAACTAGAGATTATAGTTTCTCATGCCATGCATTAGTAGCTAGGAGTGGATAATGATTTATCTTGGATGTCAACATTGCGTTAAAATGATTGTGATGTAGTATGATGATATGGTATCCTCCTCTGAATGTTCGAGTGGGTTGACTTGGCACATGTTCATGCATGTAGTTGAATCAAAACCAACATAGCCTCTATGATATTTATGTGCATGGTGTTCATATCCTACTCATGCTAGAATCCAATGTTACTTATGCATAATGCATGTTCATGACCGTTTTCGCTCTCTAGCTGGCCACTTCCCAACCTAATTGCTAGCCTTTGCCTGTACTAAGCGGGAATTTTGATTGTGCATCAAAACCATGAAACCCAAGTAATTCCAGATGAGTCCACCATACCTACCTATATGCGGTATTACCCTGCCGTCGTAATTAAATTTGCATGTGCCACCTCAAAAAACTTCAAATAAATATCGTTTTTGTGTGCCTGGATTGTTCATAGAGCGACAGGAGGTAGTCAATATCTTCCGTGCTAAGCGGGTTATTATCATGATGATTGTTTATTCACTCGTGCTTGCACAAGAGGGGCGGTAATAGGGATTCCCAGTCCCTAATTCAAATTGCAAATAATTCAACAAAACTCCCCCGGGACTATTGTTGGTATGGACGCCACCCGTTGTTTCGAACAAGCCGTGGAGTGTGACTGTTGGTGGAGGGGGAGTAGACCTTTACTTTTATCGCTTGGGAACCGCCACTAATGTGTTTAGCAAGGAATATACCAATAACTGATGGTCGTGAAGTAGACAAGAAGGGCACATTTCTCAAAATTTCATTTACCTCCGTTTTTAAAACTTGAGCTTTGGCACCGCTGCAATTCACTACTCCCCTCTACGAAGGGACTATCTATTTACTTTTATGTTGTGTCATCACCTTCTCAAATAACTATCAGAACCTGAGAGCACTATTGTCATCCTCATGCATTATGTGTATCTAATGTTGGGTGCACCATCACTGGATCTTTTCTACCATGAATTGCAATGTTTAGTCACTGCTTGAACTTTGGAGGTGTTGTGCGGTCTCGGAAAGGGCTAGCGAGAGACCACTATATTCATATTATATCATGGTTGTTTTGACAACGTGTTGTTTTTTGAGATATCTCATTATTGCTCGCTAGCTGATTATGTCATTGATATGAGTTAATATGACTTTTAAGAGTTATTTTCGACATGGTTAGTTATATTTCTGACTGAAAACCTGGGTGCTACTTAAGCTTATTTATGCAAACAAGAGCAAAAGAGTTCGTAAAAGTTTTTCTTTTTCACTTTCAGTTTATCAACTGAATTGCTTGAGAACAAGCAAAGGTTTAAGTTTGGGGGAGTTGATACATCTCCATCGTATCTACTTTTCCTAACGTTTTCCCTCTTGTTTTGGACTCTAATTTGCATGATTTGAATGAAACTAACCCGGATTGATGCTGTTTTCAGCAAAACTACCATGGTGTTGTTTTTGTGCAGAAATAGAAGTTCTCGGATTGGAACGAAACTTTTTGGAGAATTATTTCTTAATAAAAGAAAAATACTAGAGCCAAGAACCACTACAGGGGGCACCTGGGCGGGCACAACCCACCAGGGTGCACCCCCCTCCAAGCGCGCCCAGGTGGGTTGTCCCCACCTGGTGGCCCCACAGACTTTGAAACCGATGCTATAAAATCACATTTTTCGAAAAAAATCAGTGAGAAATAATTATCGCGTTTCACGAGACAAAGCCGTCGCCACCTCCTGTTCTTCATCCCGAGGCCAGATCTGGAGCCCGTTTGGGGCTCCGGAGAGGGGGATCTTCGATCTTCGTCATCACCAACCCTTCTCCATCGCCAATTCCATGATGCCCCCATCCGGAGTGAGTAATTCCTTCGTAGGCTCGCTGGTCGGTGAGGAGTTGGATGAGATTCATCATGTAATCGAGTTAGTTTTGTTCGGGCTTGATCCCCAGTATCCATTATGTTCTGAGATTAATGTTGCTATGACTTTGCCATGCTTAATGCTTGCCACTTTGGGCCTGGGTGCCATGATTTCAGATCTGAACCGTTTATGTTATCATCATCATATCTATGCTCTAGTTCCGATCTTGCAAGTTATAGTCACCTACTACGTGTTATGATCCGGCAACCCTGGAGTGACAATAGTCAGGACACTTCTCGGTGATGACCGTAGTTTGAGGAGTTCATGTATTCACCATGTGTTAATGCTTTGTTCTTGTTCTCTATTGAAAGGAGGCCTTAATATCCCTTAGTCTCCAATAGGACCCCGCTGCCATGGGAGGGTAGGACAAAAGATGGCATGCAAGTTCTTTCCAGAAGCACGTATGACTATTTACGGAATACATGCCTACATTATATTTATGAATTGGAGCCAGTGCCGCATTGCCCTAGGTTATGAGTGTTACATGATGAATATTGTCCAACAAATCACCGATCCATGCCTACGATTTTCCTACATATTGATCTTAGTAAAGTTACTACTACTGCTGTTACTATCGTTACTGCTAAAAAACTATTGCTATCATTGTTACCATTACTATTGCTATTGCTACTACTATCAAAACTACCATACTACTTTGCTACAGATAATTAATCTCCAGGTGTGGTTGAATTGACAACTCAACTACTAAAACTTGCAAATATTCTTTGGCTCCCCTTGTGTCGAATCTATAAATTTGGGTTGAATACTCTACCACTGAAAACTGTTGCGATCCCCTATACTTGTGGGTTATCACACCCCGAGTATGTTGATTTCAATAGTTATGAAGATGATTTGCTAGGTGATGATGATTTACTTGTTGACAACACTAGTGATGAAAACTATGACGAAATTGCTATTAATCATGCTAATCAAGATGAAACGAATGACAATGATAAGGAGGAGATTGAGCGTCTAACTAAAGAACTAACCACTCTTAAATTGGCTCATGAAACTACTCTAGAGGATCATCGAGAGCTTTTAAAGAACCATGAGAAGCTAGGCTTTGAGAAGCTCAATTTAGAGCAGGAGCATGGGTTCTTAAAAGCAATCGATGATGATCTTCGAAAAAAAGTTCTTCTTACATTTCCAAGCGTTTACTCTTGTCTACTTATATGCCACAAGTAAAATCTAGCAACAAGACCAAGAAAGATTCTTATTCTAGTAGTAACAATAATAATGTTAAATCCAATATTGTTGCTTCTAGTAATTCTCTTGATTCCACTAATGATTCTCTTAGCCAAGTTACAATTGAGCAAGAAAATAGCTTATTGAAGGGAATCATAGAGAAAGGGTTTTACAAGAGCCTTGCCGAAAGTAAGCAATTTGAGGAAACTTTACACAAGCAAGGAAGGCACCGGAAGAATCAAGGTGTTGGTTTTGAACAAAAGTTCAATGCCAATGGAGTTGAGTGGGAAGAAGATCAGTACCCCAAGATGAAGTTTGTTCCTCAACAAGAGAAGTATGACCCCACTTCTTTCAAGGGAACACAAGCTCAAGATGATCTTCCACCACAAGACCACAAGCTAAAAGGCAGGGACAAGCTTCAGGAAGAGATTGATGCATTTGAAGAAGCTCCTAAGGCCTTGGTCAAGTGGGTTCCCAAGACTACATCAAGATCTACTTCATCAAGTATGATTACAACTCGAAGGATTCCCATCAAGTTGATTTGGGTCCCAAAGAAGAAGAACTAGAGAGTTCGTGAGGGTGACGCCGCCAACATACTTCACTCATAATCATTTTGGCAAGGACTAGCAAGAGGCCCGTGCATTGCACAAAACATCAAGATGCATTTATATGAGTAGTTTATCTTGTGGGAGACAAAGATGAACGAGGGAAGGCCTTATCTGCAAATTTGGGAAGGGGTGCGGGTATCTTTTTGCAAAATTGGCATAGCTTACTTCCTATACGTTAGATATAGATTGGACGGCCTATATTGCAGGATAGCAAGCACACCATCATCACCAACTCTGTTTTTATAAGAGTAGAGACAAGTGCAATCAACTTCTAGATCTCGCACTAGTTCAAGGAGTCACAAACCCTCTTGTTGGCAAGACAAGGGACAAGGTAACCTAATGCTTTCATGGACATCATCATATGTGTATTTCACTCTATGTCTATGGATATCCATGTGTGTTCCTTGTGGGACTAACCCATGTAGGTATTTAAAGTGCAACTCACTCCAATGGATTGCTCCAAATGATCTACATCAACATTCAACATCCACATCTTGAATACCTACATGAAGTCATCATTGACAAAACCCAAGGTTAGTTCATCCCTTTAAGGGGGGATATCACATCTAGGGGGAGCTTTGCTCTAAGAATTGAGCTAAAGCAACTCTAATGGTGTGAACACAACAATGTTTTATGTAAAAGTGGTAACCCCACTTGTGCTTAAACGATGAGTATGACCTACGACCAAATGTTCTCATTTGACTCCTCAGTCAATATACTCATATAAAGATGGCCTAGTCATCGCCAAAAGCTTGATAGATGCTAGAGTGTTTGTGCATGCTTTGCCACATGTTTTATGTGCCATCTTATTGTGTGAGCATGTTGGTTACATAATTTTCTCCATTCAAGGGCATCCATTTGTTGCCTTGATTGTTTGGTTTTCCTTCTTGCCAAATGGATGGACAAGAATGCCTAAGTTCTCGCTCTAGCTATCTATGCTTTTCTCGTCTCAAACTCTATTCATGCTACATCACAAAGTTTGAACAAGTCGAATTTGGACCCTTCGGGTGAGGAGCACTCGGAGCCACCGATCCGTTAAGGGCTTAACTTCAAAAACCTCTTAATGCATCTCGGTCAGACCAACTCACTCCTACTCGGTCTCGCCGAATCCATTAAGTTGATCTAGGTTTTCATCTCAGTGCAACCGCTTTGACCAATTCGGTCAAACCGAGTTTTAGCAACTGCTAGCAGTTTTGCATCTCAGTGCCACCGAGTCTTTCCACTCGGTCACACCGACAGTGACTGGGTATATATACCGCGGGTTGAAAGTTTGGAAATTCCTCCAAAAGACTCTACCGCGCCTCCCAGCTTTGCCGTCCCCCTTGGTCTCCGGATGACCGCCTTTGTCGCCAGTGCCCCTCTGCCGCTGGTCTCCCCCGCTGTCAACGGGAATCTCACCGACCGTTGCCACCATCTTAAGTTCGTCACCAAGTTAGGGTATGGACTTGACCTCTTTGTGTGTTCCATTATTCCTATTCTTGCACAAATATCTTTGCCATTGTTCCTCCCTCGTATGATATTGATCTATCCTCCTAAAGAATCCATTAGAATAGATTTGATGCAAAAACTTAGGGTTAGGTTTCTGCCCAACTCATCTCGGACTGGCCGATCTGAGGATCTCGGTCTCGCCGATTTGGCTCTGGCCATTGCACAAGTACAACTCCGTCTGACCGAAGTGTACAGATCGTTGTGATCGAAATCACTTACTCTATGAAACCCTAGCATCTTGGAGTCATCGAACTACATTTCGTTCTGACCGAAACTATGTGTTTAGACTCTGTTAGTGCTTTGGTGTCATCGAGTTTGTCAAATCGGTAGCTCCGAAATGCTTTCCGCAGAAAACTAGAATTAAGTTTTTGTCTCAATATTTTTGCAAAATAATTGTACTTTGTGATGCTCATTGATACGTCTTCATTGTATCTACTTTTCCTAATTCTTTTCCTCTTGTTTTGGACTCTAATTTGCATGATTTGAATGAAACTAACCCGGACTGACGCTGTTTTCAGCAGAACTACCATGGTGTTGTTTTTGTGCAGAAATAAAAGTTCTCAGATTGAAATGAAACTTTGCGAGGAATTTTTAATGAATAAAGATAATTTCTGGAGCCAAGAACCACCAGAGGGGGGCACCTGGGTGGGCACAACCCACCAGGGCGCCCCCCTTCTAGGCGTGCCCAGGTGGGTTGTGCCCACCCTGGAATCGACGTTATAAAATTACATTTTTCCAGAAAAAAACCAGGGAGAAAGTATTATCGCGTTTCACGAGACGGAGCCACCGCCGCCTCCTGTTCTTCATCGGGAGGCCAGATTTGGAGTCCGTTTGGGGCTCCGAAGAGGGGGATCTTCGATCTTCGTCATCACCAACTCTTTTCCATCGCCAATTCCATGATGCTCCCCACCGGGAGTGAGTAATTCCTTCTTAGGCTCGCTTGTCGGTGAGGAGTTGGATGAGATTCATCATGTAATCGAGTTAGTTTTGTTAGGGCTTGATCCTAGTATCCATTATGTTCTGAGATTGATGTTGCTATGACTTTGCCATGCTTAATGCATGTCACTTTGGGCCCGGGTGTCATGATTTCAGATCTGAACCGTTTATATTACCATCATTATATGTATGTTCTAGATCCGATCTTGCAAGTTATAGTCCCCTACTATGTGTTATGATCCGAGAACCCCGGAGTGACAATAGTCGGGACACTCCCCAGTGAGGACCGTAGTTTGAGGAGTTCATGTATTCATCGTGCGTTAATGCTTTATTCCGGTTCTCTATTGAAAGGAGGCCTTAATATCCCTTAGTTTCCAATTGGACCCAGCTGCCATGGGAGGGTAGGGCAAAAGATGTCATGCAAGTTCTTTCCATAAGCAGGTATGACTATTTACAAAATACATGCCTACATTATATTTATGAATAGGCGCTAGTGCCGCATAGCCCTAGGTTATGACTGTTACATGATGAATATCATCGAACAAATCGCAGATCCAATGCCTACAATTTTCCTACATATTGATCTTGCTAAGTTACTACTGTTGCTGTTACTATCGTTACTACCATCAAAACTATCATACTACTTTGCTACTGATCACTTTGTTGCAGATAATTAATCTCCAGGTGTGGTTGAATTGACAACTCAGCTGCTAATACTTGCAAATATTCTTTGACTCTCCTTGTGTCGAATCTATAAATTTGGGTTGAATACTCTACCCTCGAAAACTATAGTGATCCCCTATACTTGTGGGTTATCAAGACCTTTTTATGGCACTGTTGCTGGGGAGCATAGCTATATTTGTTGAGTCACTTGGGATTATAATCAAATTATCACTATGAAGAATCGTAAGGACGCTAAGACTAAGATTTTTCCCTCTAAGAGGAGGGGAGGTAAGGAACTGCCATCCAGCTCCGCTTTAGATTCACCTTCTATTGTAAGTAAACTTGCAACACCACCACATGCTATTAATTCTGATATTTCGCAAGTTATTGATGATGCTACTTCTGCTATGAATGCTACTCTTGATTATGCTAGTACCTTGCTTGATGATAATGTTCCACTAGGTGAATTTCTTGATGAACAAATTGCTAGAGTAAGACAACATGAGATTGCTGAAACTGATGAAGAGCTTGGAACTGAAAATCTTGAAACACCTATTAGAACAACTCTTCCTAGATATGAATTGCCAAAGGTACCGGAAGGTTATGTTATGAATGAGGAGGCAACTAGGGATATTCTTGCTTGTAAGGATGATCTAGAAAAATTATTATGCAAGTATAAAGAAAAAACTTTGAATGCAAGAATGTAAAGTTGTCCTCAATTTGCTACTTCACCTATCTTTGTCGATGATAAGGATTATGAATTCTCTGTTGACCCAGAGATGATCCTTTGGTTGAATCTGATCCTTTCCATGGTTATGAAACTAAAACTGTTGTGGCACATCTTACTAAGTCGAATGACATAGCCACCCTTTTTGCTCATGATGAGAAACTTCACTATTATTATATTCTCAAACTATTTCCTTTCTCATTAAAGGGTGATGCTAAAGCTTGGTATAATACTCTTGCTCCTGGTTGTGTGCATAGTCCCTAGGAAATGATTTATTACTTCTCTGAAAAGTATTTCCCTGCTCATAAGAAACAAGCTGCCTTATAGGAAATATTTAACTTTGTGCAAATTGAAGAAGAGAGTCTCTCACAAGCTTGGGTGAGGCTTCTCCAATTTCTTAATGCTTTGTTTGATCATCCTCTTAAGAAAAATGAAATACTTGAAATCTTCTATAATGGACCAACCGATGCTTCTAGGGATTTCCTAGATAGTTGTGCTGGTTGTGTTTTCAGGGAACAAACTATTGGGCAAGCCAAAGAATTATTGAATAACATATTGAAAAATTATGATAATTGGACTCTTCCTGAACCACCACCTAAACCCAGTCCGAAGAAGAGGGTATCTTATATCTCAGTCCTGAAAATATGCAATAGGCAAAGAAATCTATGAGAGAAAAAAGTATTAAAGCAAAGGATGTTAAAAAGTTACCACCTATTGAAGAAATAGATGGGCTTGAAGCACCACCACCACCAAAGGTGGTAGAGGTAAATTCTCTAATGAAATTCAATGATAATGATAATCCTTATAATAAACATCCTAGTCAATGCCTTTATGAGTTTGAAATTACATTAGAAAGCAACACCACTTCAATGCAAATGTTTTGAAACAATTGAAATACAACTCTGATATGATTGCTCGCTTAAGTGACTTGTTACTTAGAATCACAAATGGTGATAGAGGTGTAGGAAAGCATGCCTGTATGGTTCAAACTCAATAGAACAAGTTGCTAAATCTCAAAGAGAGTTGCTTGATGAAATGAACAATAATATAAGTGACTTTGCTGTTAGACTAGCAACTAGAAGAGGTAAAATGAATCAGGAACCACTTTATCCCGAGGGACACCCAAAGAGAACTGAACAAGATTCTCAAAGAATTAGCACTGACGCACCTAGTCCTTCTAAAAAGAAAAAGAAGAAGAAAAATGATAGGACTTTGCATGCCTCTAGTGAACCTGAAGTAGAAAAACCTCCTGATAATGATAATGAAGTTTCTATCTTTGATGCCGAAACCCAATCTGGTAATGAACACTCACCTTCTGATAATGAAAAAGATAAATGAGGTTCATGAAGACACTCAACCAAATAATAAAGAACTAGACAATGATATTGAGATAGAACCAACTGTTGATCTTGATAACCCACAAACACGGTAAGGAAAGAGAACCATGGGTTCAAAAACCTATGCCCTTTCCATCTAAGTCAACTAAAAAGAAACAAGCTGAAGAATTTTAATTCTTTGCTGAAATGCTGAGGCCAGTCTTTTTGCGTACTCGCTTGACTGATATCTTAAAAATGCCTCCTTATGCAAAGTACATGAAAGACATCATCACCAATAAAAGAATAATACCGGAAGCTGAAATCTCCACCATGATTTCTAATTATACTTTTAAAGATGGAGTACCTAAAAAACTTGGAGATCCGGGAATACCAACTATACCTTGCTCCATCAAAAGAAACTATGTGAAAACTGCTTTGTGTGATTTGGGAGGTGGTGTTAATGTTATGCCTTTCTCTTTATATAAGAGACTTGATTTGAATAAGCTCACACCTACTGAAATATCTCTGCAAATGGCTGACAAATCAACTGCCATAACTATCGATATTTGTGAGGATGTGCCCGTTGTTGTTGATAATGTTACTATTTTGACTGACTTTGTTATACTGCAGGGGCTGAGATGCCCGAGGACGACAATATGTTGACCATCCTTGGTAGACCCTTCTTGAATACTGCAGGGGTTGTTATTGATTGCAATAAAAGAAAGATCACTTTTCATATCAATGGTAATGAGCATACGGTGCACTTTCTGAAGAAACAGTTCCAAGTGAATGGTATCAATGTTATTGAAAAATCTCCGACGATCACTATTGGAAGTTTTCAATTTACCTCTACCTACTGTTAAAAATAAATATGAAATACTTATTGTCGGGGACATTCATATCCCCATTGAGGTAACTTAGTGATTTACAAAATTTCTTCTGTTTCATGCTAATCAAAAGTGGTTGTTAATAAGACTTGATCAACCTTATTAATTAATCATTTTTAAGAGGTATGAAGTCGATGAATTTAGTGAGCACTACCTTCTGTCCCTACCTTTTGTTTTCTGTTTTTATTAGTTAAATAAAGTAAAATGACATGCTTTGTCTGTTTTTTGAGTTTTTCGTGAATAAAAATTGACCAAAAAATAGAAGTTCTCAGAATGCTCTGAAATATTAATACGATTTTTTTTTCTGATTATTTAAGAATTTTTGGTGCAAATAATATCAGAGGGAGGTTTAGGGTGCGCCTGGACCCCCAGGCGCGCCCTGGTGGGTTGTGGACCCCACGCGGGCCTCCTCACTTATCTCTTCATCCCACATCACCACCTACCTCCAGAAAAAATCACCATTGCTCTTTGTCTCATGTTCTTGCTCCCGAACCCGCGGATTTCGATCTCTTTGCTTGAAGTTCCATTTCCGAAACTGTTTCGGGGGATTATTGCTTCGTATGAGACTCCTACATTGGTCCAATTAGTTTTTGCTTTAGTGGTTTATATTTTGAATAATAGGTTACTCTTGGTGCTGCTGTAGATGAGCTTGCATGTTGAATTATTAGAGTTCTAAGTAGTTTAAATGGTAGTTGTGGCCTCTATGCATCCCTATGAGTAGTTGCTTTCAATTTTGTGAAGTTTTGTTGAGAAAATTTTATGGACTAAAATTTTAAGAATTTTGTTCATAGGAAAAGGATGAGTATCTTTAGGAAGTTTGCTTCCAAGAAGAAGTCCAAGGGTGTTATTGGGGAGTCATCTGACAGTGATCTCCATGCCCGGAGAATGGCGGAGGTACGGTCGTGTGAAACTGTGAATGGTCGCACAACCCGTTCATGGAAGGGGCTAGAATCCTTCAGGATTTTGCACAATATGATGCTAATGCCGGCCTCACCAACTTCATCGCGGCTGAATGTGAACAGTACCATCTCCTCACAAATTCATTTGTGCAAAGTTTCCATTTCTTAAGTAGGACTAATCCCCGTGAGGTGCAGTTTAACTTATATGCTGAACACCATCAAATACCTCTTACTAAATTTTGTGACATATGCATGCTTCCTTCTGATGGTAGTTTAGTAGAGCCTAAGCCCGCAGAGTTTGATGGGTTTTACCGTACTTTGACAGTGGGGGATGAGAGAGGGATATCAAGTATAACCTCCACTAGTTTACACTTTCCTGTTGTGCATTATTTTGCTCTATTCATTACGAAATGTTTACTTGCTAGAGAGAAGGTAGGTGCAATCAGTGCTCCAGACTTTGCTGTTTTACATCGTGCACTTTACGGCGACAACACTTATAGCTTGGGAGCTATTGTGGCACGTTGCCTCCACCTTAATAGATCCAAGTGTAAAATACATGGTGGTATTTATGCTACTCGTTTAGCAAGTCACTTTAGTGTTTAGATACGCCAGCATGATTATCCTTTACCCAAGGATTATTTACATCGTCAGGCTATGGCATGCCACCAGTTTATTGATGGCAAGAATACTGACATTCCTGTTCCTTATAACCTGGTTTTCATGTGGAAACTCGTGATATTATTACATTGCCTGCACCTGCTTTGTTTGATCCTATTGCTAGGGGCGAATACAAGATTATGCCTGAGGACATTGTCGCCTAATGGAACAACCTGGCCATGGCGCAGGAGGAGCCTCAGCAGTGGGACCCTCAAGTGCCCGCTCCCCAGCACTTCAACATAGGACCTCATGGCTCCTATTAGTGGTCTTAGACCATGTTAGGACAAAAGCCTAAGCTTGGGGGAGTACGTATTTCCATCGACATTACTTTCATGTTCACACACTTATTCTAGTTGTCGGTGTCCAAACTTTTTCATTGTATTATCCATGCTAGATATATTTTCTTGCCTTTTTCTTGTGTGTTTGAAAAACTTTGAGAAAATACAAAAATATTTCATGCTTCTTTTTTATTTTTCTTTCTAGTGTAGTTAGTTGTAGTATTTAAAAAGAAAACTCAAAAAGATTTCCTTATTCTTCTTTATCTTGTTGTGAGCTTTCCCGTGTAAATAGTTTTTCTCGTTTTTATTTTTCCTTTTATTTGCTCGTTCAAGAAAAACCAAAAACTCTAAAAATATTTCAGTGTGTTTCTCTGAATTTCTTTTCCTTTCTATTGAGTCATACCGAGAAGACCACGATGAAAATGTTGAGTGCCTCTCATGTGCATTATTGTTGATCTAATAAAGAGCCCATATTACCTTGTCTTCTCCTTTTGAATAAAATGTTTGCAAATTCCAGCTTAGTACACGACACTCTTGCACTATTATTATTATTTTCACATCGTTCGGTCGTGCAAGTGAAAAGCAATAATGACGATATTTGATAAACTAGCTGTGGCAGAGAGAAATGGGTATGAACTCAACTTGTTCTATTTTTGTAAATATGTCTAACCTAGTATCCATGATTCAGCCTATTATGATTAAACATGTTTGCAATGACAATTAGATATTATAGTTTCTCATGCCATGCATAAGTAGCTAGGAGTGGATAATGATTTATCTTGGATGTCAACATTGTGCTAAAATGATTGTAATGTACACTACTAGGGAAAACCCTATACACAGAACTTTAGCAGTAGCGTGGGTCAGAAAAGCACGCTGGTGCTCATTAGCAGTAGTGCGCCGGAGGAAACCGCGCTGCAGATAAAGATCTAGCAGTAGCGCGTCTTGCTGAACACATGTTACTACTAAAATTCCCACGGCTTAGCCCATAGGCTACACATAGTAGTAGCGATCTATGACGAACCGCGCTACCGCTACGTCGTTTGTAGCAGCGCGTTTTAATATAAACTCGTTGCTGCTAAAGGTTATAAAATTAAATGGAAAGAGAATGGAAAGGTAATTGAAAATGAAAGAAATAGAATAAGGTGAAAGGAAACAAATAAAATGTGAAGAAAACTAAATGGAAAAGGGAAAGAAGAGAAAGGAGTAGCAGTAGCGTGTATCAGAGAACGCGCTGTAGCTAAGATAGCAGCAGCGCTTTTCCCGGATCGCGCTACTACTACTTCTGACTTAACCACGGGGTTCGTCCTTCCCCACGCCACTTTCCCCCAAACCCAACTCTCTCCACTCTCGCCGCCGCCGTCGCCCGTCGGCCGCCGCGCGCTCTCCGCACCCTCTACGCTGCCCCGACCCCCGACCTCAACGCCGCCCCCGCCCCCGACCTCAACGCCGCCCCGGACGCCGCCCCGACCCTAGATTCAATGCCGCCCACGCCCCCGACCTCAACGCCGCCCCGGACGCCGCCCCGACCTCGACGCCGCCCTGCCCCTCCCTCATCGCAGTAACCCGAGGTGAGCACGCCCGCTCCTCCCTCTCCCCTACCTCTGCCTAGGGTTTCTTTAAATTTTAGTTGCATATTAAGTTTATTTTTATTTATAGTAAGTTTATTTTAGTTGCATATTAAGAACTAGGTACTAATTAGGTAGTAGAATATTTTTATTTATATTAAGTTTATTTTTAGTAAGAACTATTAATAGAACTAGTTAGTAAGAACTTGTTTATATTTTTTAGTTAAAGCAATTTTTCCCGCCTCGACGTCGACGATGCCTATCCCGCATCCTCGTCGTCGAGTCGGCGAAGGACGACACCTACTTGACCAGATCGGCCATGTCCGGGACTGGGCTCTGCCAGGGTGGTACTGGGAGGCGCAACCTACTGGGGGCGCAGGTTGGTGAGGAGCCAGCCTGTCGTTGACCTGAACCTTCTTTGGTGGCGGTCGCGTGGGCCAGTGACGATCGAGAGGCTCGAGGACTCCACGGAGGTGGTGCATCACCGTGTCAGTGAGGAGGACGCGCACGTCCGTTGCTACTTGTTTGCGTTGGAGCACAGGCCGTTCTCCAATACCTGGCAGGTTCTCCGGGGATCTCACTGGAGCTATGATCTCGTGATGGTTCCTTCTCTGTGGGTGTCCACCGCCCACGCCGATACCCGTCGTGTGCTAGGGTTTTAGTTGTATTAGTGATGTTATATGTATGACACTATTCGTGATGTATTAGTGATAATATTTGACGATGTATGGACGTATGAGATGATTTACTTTTGCTTATTGAATGCATGCTAATTTGAGTCCTATAAGATATTTTGAAATGTATATCTTGTGTTGCTCAATATCCAAGTGGCCCGTCATGTTTGCAGGTTACACCTCCGAGTGGCCTATGTTTTGCCGGAGTGTTGATTCATTTCCGTTTCGGCAAATTTCAGGCGCTCGATATGTCCTATTTTAGCAAAGGTCATGCCGGATTTTTCCGTGAATTTTGGCATGACTTGTGCCAAAATATGTAGGAAATATCGAGTGCCCCGGATTTGTGTGTTGAGTATCTTGGTAGTTGTCTCCGATCGATTTTCAATTAATGTTTTAACTATGAACATAGGAAATCTGACGACGAAAAGGATTTCGGTATTTGCAAATACTGCAAAGACGAGCGCGGCCTGTGCGACGGAATCTTCCTAGATGATGATAGGCGCTTCAGCATCAAGCTAGACGAGAACTTCGAAGTGGATACAGTAAGTCACAACGACAAGTCTTTTTTCGTAATTAAGCATGACATCTGCTTCATTTGCTTCCACTTATATTTTTTTTACTATTCTACTAGCGTATCCCCTGCCATGCAAGAGTTTTTGTATTGGATAAGATAGGTTTCAGTCATAGTATGGAGGAAAAGAAAGTTTACTTGAAGACCGAGCATGGTTATATTTTCCATGCAAAATTGTACAATTTAGACGACTACACCTATTTTGGATGCAAAACATGGCGAGCACTATGCAAGACTTATGCATTTGAGCCTGATATGGTTATCACCTTTGATATTCGTCCGGAAGATGATATTGAAGGTAATACCGACATCTGGGTCAATGTGCAGACGCCTCCAGTTATACCATTATGTAAGTTTCTCAACCATATTTATGTCTTTGATCGATATTGTTTATTCAAAAATAGTTGACAACTAATTTGTATTGTCAGCTTATTTCGGTGCAAGCAAACATGTCCAGCGCTTGGTAGGCAGGACCGTATACTGTCCTGGGGCTGAACTCAACTGCGAGGAGCTCAGTCATTATGTTTCATGGCTTGAGGATCTTGATACTGTCAAGACAAATTTTCTTCCTGCATTTAGAAATGTTAGTACTGAAAATGTGCGACCAATAGTGTTCGTAATGAACTACGGTCACATCTATTTAGGAAGGATGGTAAGATTTTTACTATTTGTCATCAGTGCATCTTTTCCATACATTATTTTTGAAACTAAACTTCATTGCTAAGTATGTTAACATACGATGTTCTTCAACAGGGACTCCCGATGAATGTTGTGCCTTATGGGATCGAGACTAAAGGTACCATGAGTATTATTAGCTTACATCCAAGATATCCTACAGATTACTTTTGTGCATTCAAGATTAGCGACAGATGCTTAATAGTGCAAGACTGGACCAAATATGTGATGGGGGAGCGCAGAGAAGTACTAGGGGGCAGCAAACAGATGTGCTACCCACGATTAGGAGGCAGGTTCATCTGCATGCTCCAGCTTGATCAAGGAGGAGAGCTATACATGTTTTATGTTATTTTACCTCAGAGAGAGCAGCAGGAGTGATTAGCTAGCTAGAAATGAGTTTTAGGATGATGATGTGCTACACTATATTACTATGATGATAAAATAGCTAGTGTTGGGTGTAATGACTATGATGATTATTATTAGCTAGTGTTAGTGGTGATTAAATAAATACTTTTTTAGACAAAAATAAATACTGTTGGTGGTAATGACTATGAGGATGATTAAATAGCTTGTGCTGGCGGATTAGATTCAAGTGGAGGCAACATGTGGTGCACATCGAAAGTACTACTAGTCCAAACTAGATCAAGTTTGGATTAGTAGTATACTTTTGACATGCACCACATATTGCCTCCACTAGAACCTAATCCACCTTCATTTGACACACTGTTATGGACATAATGATGTAAACCTCATAACTGGTATTGTATCAATATTTGTACGATGGCGCATAAATACACTAGAAATAAAAAAATAAAAAAAAAGTACTAGTAGCGATGGACAGAAAACACGCTGCAAGTAGTTACCTTAGCAGCAGCGTGGTACCGAACAAACGCTGCACCTATTCGTCCTAGCAGTAGCGCCGGCATGCACGCGCTGCTGCTAAGCAATAGCTGTAGCGCCTTATTAGTAGCGCGCCCTCCCGCGCTACTAGTGAGCACAAAACCCGCGCTGCTGCTAGGGTTTTCCCTAGTAGTGGTAGTATGATGATATGGTATCCTCCTCTAAATGTTCGAGTGGCTTGACTTGGCACATGTTCGTGCATGTAGTTAAATCAAAACCAACATAGCCTCTATGGTATTTATGTTGATGGTGTTCATATCCTACTCATGCTAGTATCCAATGTTACTTACGCATAATGCATGTTCATGACTGTTTTTGCTCTCTATTTGGCCGCTTCCCAACCTAATTGCTAGCCTTCGCCTGTACTAAGCGGGAATTCTGCTTGTGCATCAAAACCATGAAACCCAAGTTATTCTAGATAAGTCCACCATACCTACCTATTTGTGGTATTACCCTGCCATCCTAAGTAAATTTGCATGTGCCACCTCTAAAAGCTGCAAATAAATATCCTTTTTATGTGCCTAGATTGTTCATAGAGCGACAAGAGGTAGTCCATATCTTCCATGCTAAGCGGGTTATTCTCATGATGAGTGTTTATTCACTTGTCCTTGCACGAGAGGGGCGGTAATAGGGATTCTCAGTCCCGAATTCAAATTGCAAATAATTAAACAAACCTCCCCTGGGACTATTGTTGGTATGGACGACACCCGTTGTTTCGGACAAGCCGTGGAGTGTGATTGTTGGTGGAGGGGAGTAAACCTTTACTTTTATCACTTGGGAATCGCCACTAATGTGTTTAGCATGGAAGATACCGATAACTAATGGTCGCGAAGTAAACAAGAAGCGTGCATTTCTCAAAATTTCATTTACCTCTATTTTAAAAAGTTGAGCTCTGGAACCGCTGCAAATCACTGCTTCCCTCTGCGAAGGGACTATCTATTTACTTTTATGTTGTGTTATCACCTTCTTAAATAAGTGCAAGAACCTGAGAGCACTATTGTCATCCTCACGCATTGTGTGTAACTAATGTTGGGTGCATCATGACTAGATCCTTTCTACCATGAATTACAATGTTTAGTCGTTGCTTGAACTTTGGAGGTGCTCTGCATTTATGTTTTGCGGTCTCAGAAAGGGCTAGCGAGATACCATTATTGTCATATCATATCATGGTTTTTTGACAACTTGTTGTTTTTTGAGCTATCTTATTATTGCTCGCTAGCTGATTATGTCATTGATATGAGTTAATATAATTTTTAGGATTTATTGTCGGCATGGTTAGTTATAATCTTGTCTGAAAAACTGTGTGCTACTTAAGCTTATTTATGTAAACAAGAGCAAAAGAGTTTGTAAAAGTTTTTCCTTTTCACTTTCAATTTATCAATTGAATTGCTTGAGGACAAGCAAAGGTTTAAGCTTGGGGGAGTTGATACGTCTCCGTCGTACCTACTTTTCCTAACGCTTTTCCTCTTGTTTTGGACTCTAATTTGCATGATTTGAATGAAACTAACCCGGACTGACATTGTTTTCAGCAGAACTACCATGGTGTTGTTTTTGTGCAGAAATATAAGTTCTCGGATTGGA
This sequence comes from Triticum aestivum, assembly GCF_018294505.1. Taxonomy (NCBI): domain Eukaryota; kingdom Viridiplantae; phylum Streptophyta; class Magnoliopsida; order Poales; family Poaceae; genus Triticum; species Triticum aestivum. The sequence goes on along the minus strand of NC_057810.1, from coordinate 548,297,692 downwards.
ATGATACTTTGCGAGGAATTTTTATGTGAATAAAGATAATTTCTGGAGGCAAGAACCACCGGAGGGGGCACCTAGGTGGGCACAACCCACCAGGACGTGCCCCCCCTCCAGGCACGCCCAGGTGGGTTTTCCCCACCTGGTGCCCCCCCCCCCGGACCCTGAAACCGACGCTATAAAATCACATTTTCTAGAAAAAAACCAGGGAGAAATAATTATCACGTTTCATGAGACGGAGCCACCACCGCCTCCTGTTCTTCATCAGGAGGCCAGATCTGGAGTCCGTTTGGGGCTCTGGAGAGGGGGATCTTTGATATTCATCATCACCAACCCTTCTCCATCGCCAATTCCATGATGCTCCCCACCGGGAATGAGTAATTCCTTCGTAGGCTCGCTGGTCAGTGAGGATTTGGATGAGATTCATCATGTAATCATGTTAGTTTTGTTTGGGCTTGATCCCTAGTATCCATTATGTTATCTGATTGATGTTGTTGTGACTTTGCCATGCTTAATGCTTGTCACTTTGGGCCCGGATGCCATGATTTCAGATCTGAACCGTTTATGGTATCATCATTATATCTATGTTCTAGATCCGATCTTGCAAGTTATAGTCACCTACTACGTCTTATGACCCGGCAACCCCGGAGTGACAATAGTCGGGACACTTCCCGGTGATTACCGTAGTTTGAGGAGTTCATGTATTCGCCGTGTGTTAATGATTTGTTCCGGTTCTCTATTAAAAGTAGGCCTTAATATCCCTTAGTTTCCAATAGGACCCCACTACCACGGGAGGGTACGACAAAAGATGGCATGCAAGTTCTTTCCATAAGCACGTATGACTATTTACGGAATACATGCCTACATTATATTTATGAACTTGAGCTAGTGCCACATTGCCCTAGGTTATGACTGTTACATGATGAATATCACCCAACAAATCGCCGATCCAATGCCTATGATTTTCCTACATATTGATCTTGCTAAGTTACTACTGTTGTTGTTACTATCATTACTACTATCAAAACTATCATACTACTTTGCTACTGATCACTTTGCTTTAGATAATTAATCTCCAGGTGTGGTTGATTAACAACTCAGCTGCTAATACTTGCAAATATTCTTTGGCTCCCCTTGTGTCGACTCTATAAATTTGGGTTGAATACTCTACCCTCGAAAACTGTTGCAATCCCTTCTACTTGTGGGTTATCACTCATCCACTCTATCTATACCCAACTATTCACAGGGTCAGTTTCAGCAATGTCAGAGGGCTGTGATAGCCAGAACAAGTCAGAAGAGCAGCTCAACCTTAGTGAGGGCCCTAGTCCCTCCAACAACAGTTATGATGAGGGGAGCAGAAGCACTCCCAACAACTTGCCAAAGGCAGCAACCAGGACAAGGAAGAAGAGAACTTCTAAATCTGAGGATGAGGACTTTGAGGAGGAGGTGACCTCCAAGAATAAAGTGCTCAAGAAAGAGTATATTGCTACTGCCACCAAGCCTGGAATGCCAAAGAAAGATCCACGTAGGATAGCTCCAATGTCCAAAGTTATAGCCTCAACCTAGGAAAATATGAAGTTCACTTTGTAACAATCTGATCATGATGAGGCTGCTAGAAAGAAAAAGAAGAGGACAAGAACCACTACTGCCAAGATGCTTGGAAAACCCTCTGCGATGAAAAATACAGATGAAGAAGAAGAGGAGGAGGAAGAGCCAGTTGCACCTCCTGCCAAGACACAAAAGCTTATGGGGGATGCCGTAAGGACTGGGGCTACTCCATCTAAGCCCAAGTCTGCTCCCAAGCCTCCAGCTCCAGCTCAAGCTCCAAAACCTTCTGCACCAAAGAGATCTACGAGGAACATATCTATTGGCGAGAAAAATAAGGTCCCGGTTCCCGAGGCTCAAGAAGATGAAGAGAAACAAGTGCTCAAAAAGCTGAAGCCCAAGATTCTAGATCATAGTGATGATCATCCTGCGGCAGAAAACATGAAGGAGAGGAAGGATGCAGGTCTGAGACTCTAGAGACAGACTGATCCCTATGCCACCAGAAGGAGAACTGTTGTAGACTGTCGTTTCCACACCAAGGAACAACAGGATTTCTATGAGATAGTCTTGTTGGACAAGAAGCCCATTGTGTGTGACATGAGATGGGTTGACTGGAAGTACATTGATGACAATGAGGACTACTGTCGGTGTCAAAACCGACGGATCTCGGGTAGGGGGTCCCAAACTGTGCGTCTAAGGCTGATGGTAACAAGAGGCGGGGGACATGATGTTTACTCAGGTTCGGGCCCTCTCTATGGAGGTAATACCCTACTTCCTGCTTGATTGATCTTGATGAATATGAGTATTACAAGAGTTGATCTACCACGAGATCGTAATGGCTAAAACCCTAGAAGTCTAGCCTATATGATTATGATTCTACCCTACGGACTAAACCCTCCGGTTTATATAGACACCGAAGGGGGCTAGGGTTGTACAAAGTCGGTTACAGAGAAAGGAATCTACATATCCGAACGCCAAGCTTGCCTTCCACGCTAAGGAGAGTCCCATCCGGACACGGGACGAAGTCCTCTGTCTTGTATCTTCATAGCCCATCAGTCCGGCCCATGTCACATAGTCCGGACGCCCGAGGACCCCTTAATCCAGGACTCCCTCAGTAGCCCCTGAACCAGGCTTCAATGACGAGGTGTTCGGCGCGTAGATTGACTTCGGCATTGCAAGGTGGGTTCCTCCTCCGATTACTTCAAATGACCTGACTTAAAGAGCAGTATTCGGCTTCCCATTTAATGTCGCACCCATCGGCTTCTGCACATTCATGACTTCAGCTTTCGCGTGTCGAGCGAATATGAGAGCTAGGGGTATTTTTTCACATACCACCATGACCATGTAAGAAAGTTGTCTATTTAAGGAGATGGGGATCTTCAGATCCATCCCAAACCAAGCGAGGCATCCTCAAAGCTTGCCAGCAGAAACCATTCCAACATGGCTAGCGCTCCCAGCACTTCCTCCCGTCCCCACGGCCTCGTAAAAGGCAATTGGAAGAAGTGTTCCGTACCACAGTCAATTAGTGAAGCTGCAGACTCAACGATTTCCCCCCCCCCAACGGATCTAGTCCCCGTTCGATCCGAATTGGCTTCCTTCGACGGTGGGGCTCAGGCGGAGAATTCCCCCAATCCATCTAGGGGGGGATGAGTGTGCTTTTCACTCCCTACTTGTTGAGAGGTGTTGGATTTGCAATCCACCCGTTCCTCCGAGGGCTTCTGGAGTATTATGGCCTCCAACTGCACAATTTCACTCCTGCCTCCATCCTGCATATTGTGGGTTACGTTGCTCTTTGTGAGCTATTCCTGGGTTGTGAGGCCCATTTTGAATTATGGAGGAAACTATTCTGCCTTGTCCCTCGTAGCCAAGAGGGATCAATATTTGAAGTGGGCGGAGCCGAGGTATGGCGCATCGCCGGGGCCGGATACCTGTCCGGCACGCCGAAGAAGGCATTCAAAGAGTGGCCTTCCGAATTATTTTATATCAAGGACATCGCCCTTCCTGACCCAGTCCAAATGGGTCTTCCTGAGTTTTCAAGCATTCCGTTGAAGAAATGCCACAGGTGGCGCCCTCGGAGCCTCAAGAAGGAAGATATCACAGAAGTCCATCAATTGATGAGCAAGATAAAGACGCTCGCCCAGTCCAGATTATCAATGGTCGAGGTAATGCTGACCTCCATAGTACGAGGGGTTCAGCCACTCGAATACAGAAGGCTCCCCATGTGGCATTATAATGGGGAAGATGATGCCTCCCACTATGGTCGGCAGGGTCCGGACACCCCCACCGCTTTGGCCAAAATACTGGCCAAACTATACAAAGGGGAGAAAGAGGAGTTCATTCGCATTCAGCGCCGAGATGGATTTTCCATGTACAATCCTCTCAGCTGGGTGAGTTCCAATCCCACTTCTCTACTCAATTTACTCCCTGAGTCACTTTCCATGAACATTAATCCGTCCATTGGTAACAGGAATGGCGTAATATCACCAAGGGGCTCCACAGCCCCGCACCACAGCTAGAGGACCATAACCGGGACCTTGACCCCAGATTCAAAGAGGATCCGAATATATTCGTGGAGCTCGAGGATGGAGTGTTCTACCAGGCAAGCCACGACGGGACGAAAGTAGCTATCACCGTCAACTATCCCGGTCTTCTTCCTGCCTCACACGTAAGTAATCAGGAGACGTTTCCTCTGAAAGAGCTTCTTCAATCTGCCTCACCCACCGCACTATCTCGTGCTCCAAAGGGGAGGCGCTCGGCATGCCATCCTGCACCAGAGACGACTCAAAAGAGAGCGGCGCCTACGCCGGGCAGGCCTTCGAAGAGGAAGGCAAATAAAAACACGGCTGAGCCTTCATCAAAGAGGTATAGTTTTTTTTAAATACGCTCCTTGGCCGTCACATTGAAGTGTGACACTATCCGTTGTGTCCTATCAGGAAAAGTATTCGCCGGACTATGTTCGGGGATCCTGTCGGTCATGCCTCTACCAGCCAGATTCCAGACCCTATCTCAAGGACCAAGGCTGACGCGGGAGTGACATCGGATTGTCCTTCTGCAGGGGATTCAGATGATGTATCCGTCACAAATTCTGAAGTGGAAAGCGCCATGAATCATCGGCGCCAGCAGGCCGCTCTTCGCGACCCCAGTTTTTCAGAAGAGGCATTTGATACGTCTCCAACGTATCTATAATTTTTGATTGTTCCATGCTATTATATTACCCATTTTGGATGTTTATGGGCTTTACTTTACAAATTTATATCATTTTAGGGACTAACCTACTAACCGGAGGCCCAGCCCATATTGCAGTTTTTTGCCTATTTGAGTGTTTCGAAGAAAAGGAATATCAAACAGAGTCCAAACGGAATGAAACCTTCGGGAGCGTGATTTTTGGAAAAAACATGATCCACATGACTTGTAGTGCAAGTCAAGAAGCAGCCGAGGTGGCCACGAGGGTGGAGGGTGCGCCCACCCCTAGAGGGCGTGCCCCCTATCTCGTGGGCCCCTCGGGCAGCCACCGATGTACTTCTTGCTCCCATATATACCCACGTACCCCGAAAACATCGGGGGATCCAATGAAAAACTATTTCCACCGTCGTAACCTTCTGTATCCGCGAGATCCCATCTTGGAGCCTTCGCCGGCGCTCCGCCGGAGGGGAAATCGACCACGGAGGGCTTCTACATCATCTCCATAGCCCCTCCGATGAGTTGTGAGTAGTTTACCACAGACCTTCGGGTCCATAGTTATTAGCTAGATGGCTTCTTCTCTCTTTTTGGATCTCATTACCATGTTCTCCTCGATCTTCTTGGAGATCTATTCGATGTAACTCTTTTTGCAGTGTGTTTGTCGAGATCCGATGAATTGTGGGTTTATGATCAAGTTTATCTATGAGAAATATTTAAATCTCCTCTGAATTATTTTATGTATGATTGAGTTATCTTGGCAAGTCTCTTCGAATTATCTGTTTGGTTTGGCCTACTAGATTGATCTTTCTTGCAATGGGAGAAGTGCTTAGCTTTGGGTTCAATCTTGCGGTGTCCTTTCCCAATGACAATAGGGGCAGCAAGGCGCATATTGTCTTGTTGCCATCGAGGATAAAAAGATGGGGTTTATATCATATTGCATGAGTTTATCCCTCTACATCATGTCATCTTTCTTAATGCGTTACTCTGTTCTTATGAACTTAATACTCTAGATGCATGCTGGATAGCGGTCGATGTGTGGAGTAATAGTAGTAGATGCAGGCAGGAGTCGGTCTACTTGTCGCGGACGTGATGCCTATATACATGATCCTGCAAATATAATCTCATAATTATTCGATTTTCTATCAATTGCTCGACAGTAATTTGTTCACCCACCGTAATACATATGCTATCTTGAGAGAAGCCACTAGTGAAAACTATGGCCCCCGGGTCTATCTTTTATCATATAAGCTTTCAATCTACTTTTATTTGCATCTTTACTTTTCCAATCTATATTATAAGATAGCAAAAATATATTTATCTTATCATACTATCTCTATCAGATCTCACTTTTGCAAGTGGCCGTGAAGGGATTGACAACCCCTTTATTGCGTTGGTTGCGAGTTCTTTGTTTGTTTGTGTAGGTGTGTGGGACTTTTGAGGATCCTCCTACTGGATTGATACCTTGGATCTCAAAAACTGAGAAAAATACTTACACTACTATTGCTGCATCACCCTTTCCTCTTCATGGAAAACCAACGCAAGCTCAAGACGTAGAAAGAAGGGTTTCTGGCGCTGTTGCCGGGGAGGTCTTCGCTCAAGTCAAGACATACCAAGTACCCATCACAAACTGATCTCTCTCGCATTTACATTATTTGCCATTTGCCTCTCGTTTTCCTCTCCCCCACTTCACCCTTGCCATTTTATTCGCCCTCTCTGTCCCAATCTTCTCCTCTTATTCTTCGCTTTTGTCTGCCGCCGTGTTTGAAATTGGGGAGATTATCATCGATATGGACAATAATGATAACATAGAAAATTCTGATGCTCCTATATAAGAACCCCGTATCTTGCATACTAAAAAGTTTCGAATCGGTAGAGGTAACATTATTGGAGAAGGTGTCATTCAAGATTTCTTTACTTGTGTCGGTGCTTTACCTTCTATGGATGGTTCTATTCTTCATAGAACTAGTAGTCTTGCGGATGCTGTCGCTATGCTTGTAGTTGAGCTTGAAAGACAATTTATGCATATGCATCCTTGCATACAAAAAATTTCCTAGAATTTTCTAATATTGAGCATTCTTCTGTTAAGCGCGCTGTTACTATCTTTTTGGCTCATGAGTTTAGATTTATAAAAAGAGAGGCAAATAAATCTTTGTGCACTATAGGGTGGACGCCAGTCGTCCTCCCATAGAGGCGATCCTCTTCGGTCAAGAGGAAATTAGGCATTTTCAATCTTTGGACTATGTTGCTTTCAATGAAAACCTTGGAAAAAAGGTTCCTACCAATGTCCTAGTTGATATAATTTCCAAACTTAATAATGATTTTGCTCTTCGAAATAACGAGCTAGGATACTCTCTTGAGTATAGGCTCACGAAATTCTGCCAAAAGAATGATTATAATGATGAATTAGTTGTGCATTATGAAGGGCCAAAGGAGGAACCAATTCTTCCTGTGATTGATCTTGGGGACTTTCTTCCCATTAAATTTAGCCCTTTTGATTATTTTTGCTTACCTCAAAGAAAACTTTCTGCTGAACATAGAGAATATGAGATGAGTTTTCAAGATCTATCTTATTATTATGGCATTACTTAGACCGATCCTCGCTTTTATGCCTAGCTAGGGGCGTTAAACGATAGCGCTAGTTGGGAGGCAACCCAATTTTATTTGTGTTTTTTGTTTTTGTTTTTGTTTAGTAATAAATTTTGCATCTACCTTCTGTTTAGATGTGTTTTTATGTTTTAATTAGTGTTTGTGCCAAGTAGAACCTATAGGATAACCTATGGTAATAGTTGATTTGATTCTGCTGAAAAAACAGAAACTTTGCACGCACAAAATTAGTTTTGTTAAATCACATAAACTTGCTTTCGCGTTGATTCTTTTTGCTGTAGATCAATAGACAAAGTTTACAGGACTTCCTATTTTGGTAGGATGTTTAGAGTTCCAGAAGTATTCGTGGGTTACAGATTGCTACAGACTGTTCTGTTTTTGACAGATTCTGCCTTTCGTGTGTTGTTTGCTTATTTTGATGCATCTATGGCTAGTATTAAGTGGTATGAACCATAGGGAACTTGAAATACAGTAGGTTTAACACCAATATAAATAAAGAATGAGTTCATTACAGTACCTTATGTGATGGTTTTGCTTTCTTCCACTAACGGAACTTATGAGATTTCCTGTTGAGTTTTGTGTTGTGAAGTTTTCAAGTTTTGGGTAAAGATTTGATGGACTATGGAATAAGGGGTGGTAAGAGACTAAGCTTGGGGATACCCATGGCACCACAAGATATTCAATAATAGCCAAAATCCTAAGCTTGGGGATGCCCCCGGAAGGCATCCCCTCTTTCGTCTTCGTTCATTGGTAACTTTACTTGGAGCTATATTTTTATTCGCCACATGATATGTGTTTTGCTTGGAGCGTCTTGTATGATATTAGTCTTTGCTTTTTAGTTTACCACAATCATACTTTCTGTACACACCTTTTGGGAGAAGACCACTTGAATAGAATTTACTAGAATACTCTATGTGCTTCACTTATATCTTTTGAGCTAGATAGTATTTGCTCTAATGCTTCACTTATAACTTTTAGAGCACGGCGGTGGCTTAATTTTTAAAAAATTGTTGATCTCTCATGCTTCACTTATATTATTTTGATGGTCTTTTAGAACAGCATGGTATTTTCTATGGTTATAAATTTGGTCCTAGAATGATGAGCATCCAAGTTGGGTATAATAAAAACTATCATAGAAAGTGCATAAAACACTAGGACCAATTTGATGCTTGATAATTGTTTTGAGATATAGAGGTGGTAATGTTAGAGGCATGCTAGTGGGTAATTATGAAATTGAGAAATACTTGTGTTGAAGTTGGCAAGTCCCGTAGCATGCACGTATGGTAAAAGTTGTGTTACAAATTTGTTGCATGAGGTGCTCTTTTAATTGTCTTCCATATGAGTGGAGGTCGGGATCGCGCGATGGTTAACTCCTACCAACCCTTCCCCTAGGAGCATGCGTAGTAGTACTTTGCTTCGAGGGCAAGTACACTTTTGCAATAAGTATATGATTTCTTTATGACTAATGTGAGTCCATGCATATACGCACACTCACCCTTCCACTTTGCTAGCCTCTATTGTACTGCGCAACTTTTGCCAGTATCATGCACCCATTATTTACCTTCTGCAAAACAGCCACCGTACCTACCTATTATGGCATTTCCATAGCCATTCCGAGATATATTGCCATGCAACTTTCCACTGCTCCGTTATTATGACACGCTCCATCATTGTCATATTGCTCTTTGCATGGTCATGTAGTTGACATCGTATTTGTGGCAAAGCCACCTTCATAATTTTCATACATGTCGCTCTAGATTCATTGCATATCCCGGTACACTGCCGGAGGCATTCATATAGAGTCATATCTTGTTCTAGTTTTGAGTTGTAATTCTTGAGTTGTAAATCAATAAAAGTGTGATGATCTTCATTATTAGAGCATTGTCCCAGTGAGGAAAGGATGATTGTCGATGTCAAAACCGGCGGATCTCGGGTAGGGGGTCCCGAACTGTGCGTCTAGGCGGATGGTAACATGAGACAAGGGACACGATGTTTTACCCAGGTTCGGGCCCTCTTGATGGAGGTAAAACCCTACGTCCTGCTTGATTAATATTGATGATGTGTGTTACAAGAGTAGATCTACCACGAGATCAAGGAGGCTAAACCCTAGAAGCTAGCCTATGGTATGATTGTTGTTCGTCCTATGGACTAAAGCCATCCGGTTTATATAGACACCGGAGAGGGCTAGGGTTACACAGAGTCGGTTACAATGGTAGGAAATCTACATATCCGTATCGCCAAGCTTGCCTTCCACGCCAAGGAAAGTCCCATCCGGACACGGGACGAAGTCTTCAATCTTGTATCTTCATAGTCTTGGAGTCCGGCCGATGATGATAGTTCAGCTATCCGGACACCCCCTAGTCCGGAACTCCCTCAGTAGCCCCTGAACCAGGCTTCAATGACGACGAGTCCGGTGCACATGTTGTCTTCGGCATTGCAAGGCGGGTTCTTCCTCCGAATAATTTATAGAAGATTGTGAACACCAGGATAGTGTCCGGCTCTGCAAAATAAATTCCACATACCACCATAGAGAGAATAATACTACACAAGTTCAATCTGCTGACGTATTTTGTGGCGTGACGTCACACCACTACCAAGCCTTTACTCAAATTGTTTTTATTGTTCCACCTCAGCGCGTTTAGCGAGGCGGTTTCCTTGGCACGTCTTGTCGAAGCAGAGATCGTGTTCCCCTTATTCCGGGATTCTCATCAATATGGACGTGGGTAACCCAACCGCGCACGTTGCCACGCCCCCTCCATCGAAGGCGGGTTCCAAACGGTCACGGGGACGGCTCTTGATATTCTCCCTCTTTATAATGAGACCAAGGCTCGTTCTTTTCCTTCAATCCTCTCTCGAATCCGCCCCTCGCCCCGAGTTCCAACACCCAGGGCTCCATATTCGGGTACCTTCGATCTTCGACAATGTCCGGCCCCGACCTACGAGGCCGGTGGATGCCCTCCTCCATCACGGAAGAGGACGTGCTAAAGCTAAGAGACGCCAGGTACTTAACCTACGAGATTTCGCATAGGCTGCCTGCCCGAGGGCAAGTTATTCCTACTCCCGAGCTTGGCGAGAGCGTCGTGTTCGTGTCTCACCTCCGTCGGGGTTTAGGCTTCCCGATGGATCCCTTCATGAGGGGGCTCATGTTTTACTATGGGCTGGAATTCCATGACTTGGCTCCGGAGTCTATCCTCCACATCTCATCATTCATTGTCGTCTGCGAAGCCTTCCTCCGCACTACCCCTCACTTCGGCTTGTGGCTCAAAACCTTCAACGTGGAGCCGAAGGTGATTGAGGGGCGTCAGGCAGAGTGCGGCGGGGCGGTTATAAGTAAGAGGGCCGATGCTCCATGGCCCGAGGGCTCTTTTTAGGAGGAGCTCGGCTTGTGGCAACAGGAGTGGTTCTATATCACCGCTCCCAGGGGCAGCAGGCAGAGGCTGCTGCCCCTCTTCCGCTCGGGCCCTCCACAACGGCTGACGTCATGGGTCAACAAGGGGCGTGACTGGGGGCCGTCCAAGGACGTTCCCCTGTTGCAGGACCGGATTCGAGGCCTCAAAGAAAGGGAGATCAATCTGGCCGTAGTGGTACAGGTTGTGTTGATCCGGCGCCTACTGCCCTGCAAACATCGCCCCCTCTACTTGTGGGAATTTAATCCGGAGGGGCCACGAGCACTTCAACACTTCATGGGTTTGACACCCACGGAGATGTACAAACTGTTCTTCGGATCGCAAGAGATGCGTCCGGAATTGACCGAGGATGTTGGCCTAAGCTGCAATCGCCCGGATACTCAAGTAAGTAGCCCTGTGTCCGGACACATTATCCATTTATTTACTGTGGGTTTTCCTTTTAACCAGCTATCCCTTGGATAGGAGTGGATAGCACAAGCAAAACTGATACGGTGTCCGGCCCCCCTCCCTGAGACCATGCAGGATCCCGTGTTAATCAAAATGTTAGAGGTTGCACCTTCGGAGGAGGGCGAAGAAGGGCACAGGGGATCTACCACCTCAGCCACGGAGGCTGTCAGTAAGGGAGGAATCGAGAGTCCCTCCTTCCAGGGGGAGAAGAGGACCGCTTCCGAAGACCCGGAGGTCAAGGCCTCAAAGCGGGGAAAGAAATCTGTACCGAAAGGTCCTGTGCCGGGAAGAGCCCCGGCCGTACTGTCTCCTCGAAGGAATCAGTCCTCTAGCAAGCCGTAAGTAAAAAGGGGGAATTTTGTAATAGTGAACATCCCTGTTTAATTTCTAAGGGTAACCGAAGTTTTCACCTTGTAGTTCGGATCTCAGCCCATCTCAGCACAACTTATCTTCGGGAGACCTTCGTCCGGAGATGATGGAGAGCGAAATGCCTCCATCTGCTGCCCCATCGTGCGGGGCGGACGACCCTGAGGTGTCGTCGCGGAGGGTCTCCCCGAGTCCGGCGGGGCCAGAGAGTTCGGCAACCCATTGGAGTACGGCCGGTGAAGCTGCAGGATTTGCTTAAGAGGGCGTCCATCTTAGAAGATCACTACACATTAATGAGTATGGTGATTGAGAGGATCTCGTCCGCCGAAAGCGGGTTGTGTGAGGCCGTCGGAAGTTTGCTGACGGGATTTGAGGTACGCAAAAAGTGATATACCTTTTGACAGTTTTTGCACATGAAGTGCGCCCTGTATAGATAGTAGCCCCTAAGACTTGGTATGCTGTCAAAAACGACAGCGTGCCGAGGATCATAATCTCAGTTATAGAATGTCGCCTTTCCTATGCAGGTGGCGGAATGTTCGATGGCCAGCCGGACTGATGGAGTTGCCGAGCTTAAGAGGCAACTCGACGTTGCGGATGCGGACATCTCGCTGGTCAATAAACGACTTGATGAGTCACAAGGTATGTGGTTGCTCTGCGGTCACCTAGTAAGGGAGCTGACGCCCATTCCTTACAATTTGTATGCCTGATGCAGATAGTGCTGCTGCTGTAGAAGGCCTTCGAGCAGAACTTGCTCGGGCCAAGGAGCAAGCCAGAAAAAGCGAGGCAGCTGCCTCGAATGCAGCGGAAGAGCTAGAAGCCGAGAAGGCTGCTCACTGCCGAAACAGGGAGGAGATGGCCGGAATGGCCACAAAATTAAAAGTTGCTACCGACCGCCTGGAGGTTCTTGAAAGAGAACGCCGAGCGGAGCAAGAGGACCTGAAGAAGGCTGACGCCGAAGCCAAGGATGCCCGTAGTGCGATGCGGGCTATGAAGGAGGAACAGCGTCAGGTCGGAGACATTGTGGCTGGAAAGCCCTTTATGCTGCGTAGGAAGTTCACGGATCCGAAGTATACTCAGCTGGGCCGATTGTACGGTGCGGAGGATCCTTATCTGGACTTGGCGGCGAGTGCGGCGGATGCAGTCGTGCACTTTCGAAGCCAGAAGGATCACGAAATGGAAGAGCTTTTCTGGTCTCAATTCCATAGTCCGGAACGTCCACTTCCGTTGAGTGATCGGCTGGTTGAGTGGGCTGGGCTGAATAGATTGTCCAGACTTGCCATGACGGAAGTAGTCGCTCATCTGTGGCCGAAAGGGCCCAAGCCGAAGAGTTATTTTGGCTTGTTGCAGCCATTCCTTGGGGTGGTGCCGCGTATTGGGGCGATGAAGCGGTCGGCATGCATAGAAGGTGCACGGAGATGGATGCCACCGCTGTTGCATCCCGGGGTTCGGACAGAAGCCGATTCCCCACCGAGCACTATTTTGAGGAAGTCCTGCAGGGCGCTCGTTTAATAGAGTCGCAGTGCTCGAAAGATGTTATGTTTGAATGACATGTATGATTTCTGAGATCAAGTTTATAATGCAATAGCTTTTTATACTTGTGCGTTCAAGTATTGAACTATCTCCTGTGCGGCCGTATATGTATGAATAACCTGAAAGTTGCAGTCTTTGGCTTCAGCCCCCACGCACATGGTGCGGGGGTGTTTGCAAAAAGAAAAGCGCTTTTTCACACTTAATCCAACGTCTTGGTCCTTTTAGGGAGGTGATAGCGTAGCAAACTAGGCAACCGGACTATAATGCTTTATCACTTTCACTTAGCCATAGGAGCTCGAATGTGGGGCTACTATATAGCCCCTAGCGGCACCGCTCTTCTCCGAACTTCGGGGCGCGTATGTGCCTGACCGGGAAGCGGTCCTTCGTCAAAGCGGAGGAATTCTAAACATTCCAATGGTCGATCGAGTGGTTGACCAGTCTCTCGCTATATCATGACAGTCAGTTTTCGGCTTTCTCTACTGAGGTGCTCGCCCGGCCGAACCGGGGCACAATCGCAGTAGTTCTCCTGGTGCCGTGTTAGCCGATGATACGGAACGTAAGGCAGCAAAACACAGGAGCCGGGCAAACCCAACATTTGACCAAAGACATGATTCGGAGCTAATGCATATAAGGCCTAACTCGAGACGCCGAACACTCCCTGAGGTGTTCGGTCTTTATGATACCGGGCAGAACAATGCCCTAAGCCCCTAGTGTCCAGGTACAGGCGGGAACTTCTGACGCGGCCGATGCCAAAATGCCAGCCTCCTCCTCGGCTATGATGGGAAACCGGGGGATGTGTATCAACAAGAGACTATAAGAAAGGTTTATGCAGGGTCTTAATCTGAAAAGAATCCTTGCAACGGGTCCCTGCTGCACGTCTGCGCCTATGTCTCCATTGTGCTGTATCCTGGACGGGTGTAGCACGTGCTTCATCTGTAAAAGAGGACTTAGTTTCCAAGAAATATCGTGCAGAAGTTGTATTAAAATAGAATAAAGGGAAGAAAGTTGAGATTTATTGGCTCTCATCATTTATACACGCGGCCCCTTATAAAGGGGATATGCGGCTGGGAAGCCCCTTGCCGGACTCGCCTAACCATGTCCGAGGTCTGAATGACCTGTTTTTAGGGGCTTTGACCCGCAAGGTCTGATTAGTGTGTGGCTGTCAAAGCAGTCTCACGTTCTCCGTGGTCGAGGAACACTCGGAGTTACTATTTAATGAAATTATGCCACGTTGACCGGGCATTCTTAAGCGTAAAAAACGCGTAATGTGGTATTGCATTAGGGCTGGCGATAGCTGCGCGCCCCAGTAGTGCTTAAGGGCTACTGTTTGAATGGGGCGATGGAGAGTGAGCTTTTCGCGACGGAGGTTGTCGGATGAACCGAACACCACCTCTAGTGGTACAGAGCCTGTATAATTGGCTTAAAGACCTGGCGTCACTCCTTTGAAGGAAGTGCTGCTATGACGAATTTTGGTAGGGTCTATCCCCATTCTGCGGGCGGTGTCCTGGTTTTGCAGGTGTCGCGCTGTCTTTTCGTGTTATCACATGAAGTGAGTTCACTGTTTTGACTTCTGGTGGGAAAGTCTTCTGTTTTCCGGAGTGCTGCTTTTGGGTTTCGTCACTTTTGCTTGGTGTGTCGAGCCCCTTGTGTTCGGCATTAAGTCGGCCGGACTGTTTGAAGACCCAACAATCTCTGTGGGTATGGTTTGCAGGCTTCCCGGAGGTACCATGTATTTGACATAGTCTATCCAGAATCTTGTTTAGGCTGGATAGCTCGTCACTGTTGTCCTTGAGGGACAGTGTTTTGTTGTTCGGCCGAGAGCTTTTGAATCCGGCGTTGACCGCCATACTATTCAGGCCATTTTCCTTATTCCGGCGCTGATCTTTTCTGCGTCGTGATTTCCCATTTCCATCCCTAACTTCGGATGTGCTCGGGTCGCTGGTGCTGCACCTAGCCAGCAAGCTGTCTTCCCCCGCGCAAAAGCGGGTCATGAGGCTTGTTAGTGCGGCCATTGTTCTTGGTTTTTCCTGGCCGAGGTGTCTGGCAAGCCATTCGTCTCGGACGTTGTGTTTAAAGGCTGCTAAGGCTTCAACGTCCGGACAGTCGACTATTTGGTTCTTTTTAGTGAGGAACTTGTTCCAGAATTTGTGTGCTGACTCTCCGGGCTGTTGAGTTATGTGACTTAAATCGTCTGCATCCGGAGGACGGACATAGGTCCCCTGAAAATTTGCTCGAAACCATCCTCAAGCTCTTCCCAACTTCCAATGGTATTTTCTGGTAGGCTTTTAAGCCAATGCCGAGCTGGCCCTTTGAGCTTGAGGGGTAGGTATTTTATGGCGTGGAGATCGTCTCCTCTGGCCATATGTATGTGTAGGATGTAATCCTCAATCCAGACTCTGGGGTCTGTTGTTTCGTCATATGCTTCTATGTTTACGGGTTTGAATCCCGCTGGAAATCCATGATCCAGTACCTCGTCGGTGAAACATAGTGGGTGTGCGGCACCCCTGTATTTGGGTGTGCCGTTGTCTTCAAATGCTCGGCGGGTTATGTTGCTTCCTGGAGTCTTCTTTTTTGGCCCATAAATAGATCTGACTGGGTCGTCCTTTTTCCGAGGATCTTTATGCTGATCGTGTGCCGGCTTGTGTGCGGCGCCCCTTGTTGCTCTTGGCCTGTCATCTGGTCGTCTATCCGGCTAGGCGGCTTCTTTCTTTTTTGACTGTGGGGGCTCTAAGGCCTCCTCGTCAAATTCGGGCAATAGCTTGCGCTTCGGGTAGCTCTTTGTCTGGTGACTAGCGCCATGTTTATCTGCGCTGTTGAGTACTTTGCTCCATCTCATTCTGAGTGCGTCCTCCGCTGTTTTGAGCTTCCGCTTTTGCTTCTTCAAACTTCTTGCAGTGGCGACGAACCTTTTATGAAGATTCATATGCTCTGGTGATGTGAGATCATCTTCGCCGGGGATGGGTTGCTTGTCCAGTTCATGTCCGGGTGGCTGCTTGTTGACATGTGCGTCGTCCACTGCTTCGCCCTGCTCTAGGGCCGGGTCCGTATGGGTGCCGTTTCTATCGAGGCCGGTCTTCGGGCGGCGCTTGCGTCGCCGTTTTGGTTGTTTATTGGGGGAGTTGTCCTTTGCCACGTCCCGTTTTTCCTCATTATCGCTTCCTCTTGGTGTATCGACCATGTATACGTCGTGAGTTGGGGTGGCTTTCCCGTGCCTGGTGGGTGCTGGTTCTTGATCGTCTCCGGCATCGTCATCCATACCGTCGATGTCTTCGGAGTCATAGTTTAGCATGTCGGTTAGATCATCGACAGTGGCTATTAATTGGGTGGTGGTGGGCTTTGAATTTCTTCATCGTCCGCATTCCAACTATCCTGGCCGCAGTCCGGCCAGGGCTCTCCTGATAACGAGAGATACTTTAGCGAACTTAAGATGTCACCGAAAGGTGAGCGTTGAAAGATGTCCGCTGCGGTGAACTCCATGATCGGCGCCCAATCGGATTCGATCGGAGGGGGCGCGGGAGGTTCGGAGTCCGGCGAGGAGTCCGGCACCTCGGAGTCACGGGCTTTATGAGGGACAAAGTCAGTCTTTGGCTCTATCACTGTAGAGGTTGCAGCCCCCGAGGCGGTGTCTAGTCATCCGTCCTCGATCTGCGCAGCCGGCTCCGAATTGAAGATCGGAGCGGGTTCGAGTGCGGCCTCCAGGGTACTTTCCGGCTGCAGAGCTAAATCACGCTCGCCGTGACAGTGCGGCACGCTCGGCTGTGGCTCGAATCCATCGAGGATCAAGTCCCCGCGGATGTCGGCCGTGAAGTTCAAACTTCCAAATCTGACCCGACGGCCAGGGGCGTAGCTTTCGATTTGCTCCAGACGGCCAAGTGAATTGGCCCGCAGTGCAAAGCCACCGAATACGAAGATCTGTCCAGGGAGAAAGGTCTCACCCTGGACTGCGTCGTTGATGATGGTCGAAGTAGCCATCGAACCTATCGGTGACGGTACAGAGGAACTCTCAATGAAAGCACCAATGTCGGTGTCAAAACCGGCGGATCTCGGGTAGGGGGTCCCGAACTGTGCGTCTAGGCGGATGGTAACAGGAGACAAGGGACACGATGTTTTACCCAGGTTCGGGCCCTCTTGATGGAGGTAAAACCCTACGTCCTGCTTGATTAATATTGATGATGTGTGTTACAAGAGTAGATCTACCACAAGATCAAGGAGGCTAAACCCTAGAAGCTAGCCTATGGTATGATTGTTGTTCGTCCTATGGACTAAAGCCATCCGGTTTATATAGACACCGGAGAGGGCTAGGGTTACACAGAGTCGGTTACAATGGTAGGAAATGTACATATCTGTATCGCCAAGCTTGCCTTCCACGCCAAGGAAAGTCCCATCCAGACACGGGACGAAGTCTTCAATCTTATATCTTCATAGTCTTGGAGTCCGGCCGATGATGATAGTTCGGCTATCCGGACACCCCCTAGTCCGAAACTCCCTCAATGATGAAGACTATGATTCCCCCACAAGTCAGGATAAGACTTCATACTTTATAAAAAAAGAAAAAAAAGAGAAAGGCCAAAATAAAAAAGAGAAAGGCCAAAGAAAAAAAAGAGAAAAGAAAAAAAGAAGAAAAAAGAGAAAAAAATGTATAATGAGAGAAAAAGAGAGAAGGGACAATGCCACTATCCTTTTTTACCACACTTGTGCTTCAAAGTAGCACCATGATCTTCATGATAGATAGTCTCCTATGTTGTCACTTTCATATACTAAGTGGGAATTTTTCATTATAGAACTTGGCTTGTATATCCCAATGATGGGCTTCCTCAAAATGCCCTAGGTCTTCATGAGCAAGCAAGTTGGATGAACACCCACTTAGTTTCTTTCGTTGAACTTTCATATATTTATAGCTCTAGTGCATCCGTTGCATGGCAATCCCTACTCACTCACATTGATATCTATTGATGGGCATCTCCATAGCCCGTTGATACGCCTAGTTGATGTGAGACTATCTTCTCCCTTTTTGTCCTCACAACCACCACCATATACCACCATAGTGCTATGTCCATGGCTTGCTCTCATGTATTGCGTAAGAGTTGAAAAAGCTGAAGCGCGTTAAAAAGTATGAACCAATTGCTTGGCTGAAACCGGGGTTGTGCATGATGGGAGTATTTTGTGTAATGAAAATGAAGCATGGCCTAACTATATGATTTTGTAGGGACAAGCTTTCTTTGGCTATGCTATTCTGATAGGACATGATTATTTGTTAGTATGCTTCGAAGCATTTTTTTAATGTTTTATAAGCTTTTATCTTGAATCATTTGGATGTGAACAATCATGCCACAATGAAGAAAGTTATATTGAGAATTATCCTAGGTAGCATTCCACATCCTACTCGAGGACGAGCAGGAGTTAAGCTTGGGGATGCTTGATACGTCTCCAACATATCTATAATTTTTTATTGTTCCATGCTATTATATTACCCGTTGTGGATGTTTATGGGCTTTACTTTACACATTTATATCATTTTTGGGACTAACCTACTAACCGGAGGGCCAGCCCGTGTTGCTATTTTTTTTGTCTATTTCAGTGTTTCGAAGAAAAGGAATATCAAACGGAGTCCAAACAGAATGAAACCTTCAGGAGCGTGATTTTTGGAACAAACGTGATCCAGAGGACTTGGAGTGCAAGTCAAGAAGCAGCCGAGGCGGCCACGAGGGTGGAGGGCGCGCCCCCTATCTCATGGGCCCCTCGGGCGGCCACTGACATACTTCTTCCTCCTATATATACCCACGTACCCCGAAAACATCAGGGGAGCCAACGAAAAATTATTTCCAACGCTGTAACCTTCTGTATCTGCGAGATCCCATCTTGGAGCCTTCGCCGGTGCTCCGTCGGTGGGGAAATTGACCACGGAGGGCTTCTACATCAACACCATAGCCCCTCCGATGAGTTGTGACTAGTTTACCACAGACCTTCGGGTCCATAGTTATTAGCTAGATGGCTTCTTCTCTCTTTTTGGATCTCATTACCATGTTCTCCTCGATCTTCTTGGAGATCTATTTGATGTAACTCTTTTTGTGGTATGTTTGTCGAGATCCGATGAATTGTGGGTTTATGATCAAGTTTATCTATGAGAAATATTTGAATCTCCTCTGAATTCTTTTATGTATGATTGAGTTATATTTGCAAGTCTCTTCGAATTATCAGTTTAGTTTGGCCTACTAGATTTATCTTTCTTGCAATGGGAGAAGTGCTTAGCTTTGGGTTCAATCTTGCGGTGTCCTTTCCCAGTGACAATAGGGACAGAAAGGCACATATTGTATTGTTGCCATCGAGGATAAAAAGATGGGGTTTATATCATATTGCATGAGTTTATCCCTCTACATCATGTCATCTTTCTTAATGTGTTACTCTGTTCTTATGAACTTAATACTCTAGATGCATGCTGGATAGCGGTCGATGTGTGGAGTAATAGTAGTAGATGCAGGCAGGAGTCGGTCTACTTGTCGCGGACGTGATGCCTATATACATGATCATGCCTAGATAATCTCATAATTATTCACTTTTCTATCAATTGCTCGACAGTAATTTGTTTACCCACCGTAATACTTATGTTATCTTGAGAGAAGCCACTAGTGAAACCTATGCCCCCCAGGTCTATCTTTTATCATATAAGCTTTCAATCTACTTTTATTTGCATCTTTACTTTTCCAATCTATATTATAAAATACCAAAAATATACTTATTGTATCATACTATCTCTATCAAATCTCACTTTCGCAAGTGGTCGTGAAGGGATTAACTACCCCTTTATTGCGTTGGTTGTGAGTTCTTTGTTTGTTTGTGTAGGTGCGTGGGACTTTTGAGGAGCCTCCTACTGGATTGATACCTTGGTTCTCAAAAACTGAGGGAAATACTTACGCTACTATTGCTTCATCACCCGTTCCTCTTCAAGGAAAACCAACGGAAGGTCAAGACGTAGCTGCTACTACCGCCGAACTGGAGAAATCCAAGAAGGCAGTGCCTGGTAATGCTTCCCTCTATCGAGAAAACATAATCATATACCAGGAATATTAATACAAGTGCATATATTATGGCAGAATCATCAGATCATACGGGAGAAGCACCAGAAGTTGCCCAAGCGGGTGAACCAGAAGCCAAAAGGCAACTGGTTGTGGGCGAATGTATACTGACATGGGTCAGGGGGGAGAAAAACAAACTCCAGGATTCCAACACCCAGCTGGGCGAATAACTGAAAGATGTGCGGGCCCAGCTGGCTGACAGTGTGAAGGAAAATAAGAGGTTGCGAGGCGGCATATTTAGTATGTGTTCAAACTTACCTCTGTTTAATTCGGCGAGAAAAGGTACTAACATAGTTATGTCTGTAGGTATGCTGACCGGCCATCCCGAAGAGGAGATGTCCGGATCTTTGGGCGATCTGCTAAAAGAGCTGTCGCAAATGCACGAGAGAGCTCAGCCGGCGATGCAAAGTATCGCCAAGGCCTTATGGCCATCCGCCTCCACTCTAGGAAGTATGGAGGAGCTTGTACAGCTATTCAAGGGACGATGGTGGCACTTCCGATTATGGAAGATATCGGCCTGCCGGGAAGGTGCGGGAGAGGCCTGGGCCATGGTGAAAACACGATATACCAAGCTCGACCCGAATCATATGGCCCGGGTCGAACCTTTAGAGTCAGATGGAAAAGAAATTCCTGTTAGTTTGGTATATGACCAGGTAAAAGTAGCCGCCAAGTATTCCCAACAGGATCGTAAGCTAGATAGCCTGTTTGATGGCATAGAGGAAGAAGTTTTTGAGTCCAAGTGACTATGTACTTCAATTAATAATTTTTTCCCTAGCCGGATTGTAAAAATGATTGTCATGGAGGACCTTTTTGCTTTGACCTCTGTACCCGAAGGTACGGAGTGTTTCTGAATACCCGCTCGGTAATATAGACCGGGGTATGCGTGGAAACCAGGCGTAGGAGTCATAGTTGCTTGAACAGACAAGTATCCGGCTAGCTATGTTATATTGCATTGTGATCGTAAGAAACATATTCCAGAGAGAATAGTTCCATTAAGGGTTCCTTTCCCTGGGTCAGCATGCGTTATCGTGCATGTACGAATTATGATTGAAAAATCGCAGCATATGCAACATCTGGGGGTTCATAGTGTAATGAGTAAAAACATCTTTAGTCTGCCGACCGAATATTCCCTTAAGAATGCTAGCTTTCGGCTTCATCCAGTCTGAGGTACACATCCAGGTGACCCGGCAGTAACAATTGCAGAGGTGCTCCCTTTATGCCCTAGCCGAACTAACGAGAATGTAGGGCATAAGCACAAGAGCCAGGCAACCCAGCTTGGCCAAAACTTAAGTCATATCAATGCATATAATGGCGAAGAAAAGGTACATACGCGGAAAAGACACATATGTGGTGAGCTTAATGCTCGGAAAATAATAATAATAAGCTTCTGTCCAAGAAGCCCCCAGGTATAATTGACGTACATATTTGAGGATGTGTGCGTCGTAGGTGTATGATTTAGCCGCATGATAGCTTTAAGGCTAAAAAATAAAAGGTGAAAAGAGAGGGAAAAACAAATAAATAATGTAAACAAAAGGGGGGAGGAGACGAATGAAGAGTTCGGCGCTAGGCATAGAATCTTTGGAGTCTGGCCGCGTTCCATGGGTTCGGCTCTAGGCGATTGTCTGATGCATCACGCAGGTGGTACGCTCCTCCAGTGAGAACTTTGTCAGTGATGAAGGGGCCCTCCCACTTGGGCTTGAGTTTGTCCTTTTTCTTCTCCGACAAGTGTAGAACAAGTTCGCCAACATTATAAGTCTTGGCCCGTACTTCTCTGCTTTGATATCTGCGGGCCTGTTGTTGATAAAATGCGGAACGGGCTTTTGCGACATCGCGCTCCTCCTCCAGGGCATCTAAACTGCCCTGCCGATCAAGCTCGGCCTCTCTCTCTTCATACATGCGCACTCGAGGTCAGTCATGAATAGTGTCGCAGGCTAACACAGCCTCTGCGTTGTACACCATGAAGAAAGGTGTATATCCGGTAGTGCAATTGGGCGTGGTCCGCAGCCCCCAGACTACAGAGTCGAGCTCCTCTACCCAGTGCTTGTCTAATTCTTTCAAAGACCGCACTAGTCTGGGCTTAATGCCGCTCATAATAAGACCATTGGCTCGTTCGACTTGACCGTTTGTTTGTGGGTGATAGACGGAGGCATAATCGAGCTTGATGCCCAGATTAGCACACCGGGTTGTCACCTCATCGGCTATGAAATTGGAGCCGTTATCGGTGATAATGCTGTGCGGAACACCATAATGGTGCACAACACCGGATATGAAGTCTATCACTGGTCCGACTTCTGCCGTTTTAACTGGTTTGGCCTCTACCCACTTAGTGAATTTATCCACCATGACCAACATATATTTTTTCTTATGGCTTCCTCCTTTAAGGGGTCCGGCCATATCAAGCCCCCAGACCGCGAAAGGCCAAGTAATGGGGATTGTTTGTAGAGTGGTGGGTGGCATATGGCTTTGGTTGGCGAAAAGCTGGCATCCGACACAATGTTCGACAAGGTCCTGTGCATTTGCTCGGGCCGTTGGCCAATAGAAACATGTACGGAAGGCCTTGCTTACAAGGGCCCGAGCCGCAGCGTGGTGACCACCGAGACCGGCATGAATTTCAGCCAAAAGCTACCGCCCTTCTTCCTCGGATATACATCTTTGAAGTACTCCAGTAGCGCTTTTCTTGTAGAGTTCTCTGTCGTGAACCTTGTAGGCTTTCAAGCGCCGCACAATGCAGCGTGCCTCATTCTGATCCTTAGGGAGTTCTTGCCTATTAAGGTAGGCCAAGAAGGGTTAGGTCCATGGGGCAATGACTGCCATGATGAGATGGGCCGATGGTGTTATTTCGGTGGCTGAGCCCTCGATGATATCGGTGTGTTCGAAATCTGGGGTTACAGTCGGATTCGGATTGGTGTTGCCGCTCTCCCCTTGCCACACCACGGATGGCTTGAAGAGCCTTTCCAAAAAGATGTTAGGTGGGAAGTGGTCGCGCTAGGCGCTGATGCGAGCAAGGACATCCGCCGCTTGATTACTTTCTCGAGCCACATGATGAAACTCGAGCTCCTCGAACCGAGCCGACATTTTGAGAACAACATTATGGTAAGCCGCCATCTTCGGATCTTTGGCATCAAAATCTCCATTTATTTGAGATATTGCGAGGTTTGAATCCCCGTGCACTTCTAGGCGTTGTATGCCCATGGAGACGGCCATCCGAAGACCATGCAATAAGGCCTCGTATTCGGCTGCATTGTTGGAGTCTGTGTATAATATTTGGAGTACGTACTGAACTGTATCTCTAGTGGGGGATGTTAGGACAACGCCTGCTCCTAAGCCCATCAGCATTTTGGATCCGTCGAAGTGCATGACCCAGTTGGAATATGAGTCGTACTCTTTAGGGAGTTCGACCTCTATCCATTCGGCGACGAAGTCGGCCGGTACTTGGGATTTAATGGCCCGGCGTGGTCTGTATGTTATGTTGAATGGGAGGAGCTCAATGGCCCACTTGGCAATCCGGCTCATGGCATCGCGGTTGTTTATTATGTCATTGAGTGGTACTTCGGAGGCCACCATTATTGAGCACTCTTGAAAGTAGTGTTGTAGCTTCCCTCATGCCATGAAGACCGCATATGCTATTTTTTGGTAATGAGGATACCAGGATTTGCATGGTGTGAGGACAACCGACTTCTGAAGCGGGAATTTGTGTCCGTCCTCTTCTCGTTCAATGACGAGCACCGCACTTACGACTTGTTGTGTGGCCAATATGTATAATAACATGGGTTCGCCGATGTTTGGCGCGACCAGGATTGGGTTGCTCGCTAAAAGAGCCTTTATTTCTTCCAGTCCGTCTGTTGCCGCGTCCGTCCACTCGAAGTGATCGATGTGTCAGAGAAGGCGATAGAGTGGCACTGCCTTTTTTCCTAGTCTGGAGATAAAGCGGCTTAAAGCTGCCACACATCCGGATAGTTTTTGGACTTGTTTAAGGTCTGTTTGCGTAGCCAACTGTGACAAAGCTCGGATTTTAGCTGGGTTCGCCTCAATTCCCCTATTGGAAACGATGAAGCCCAACAGTTTTCCAGCAGGAACACCGAAAACACACTTTTTCAGATTGAGCTTGATGTCATATGTATGGAGGTTGTCGAATGTGAGATGCATATTGTCTATTAATGACTCGACGTGCCTAGTTTTGATGACTACGTCATCCACATATGCTTCAACTGTTTTGCCGATTTGTTTCTCCAGGCATGTTTGAATCATGCGTTGGTAGGTGGCACCGGCATTTTTGAGCCTGAAGGGCAGAGTGTTGAAGCACAAAGTCCCGTATGGGGTAATAAATGTCGTTGCGGCTTGATCGGACTCCTTCATCTTGATTTGATGGTATCCGGAGTATGCGTCGAGGAAACACAGTGATTCGTGTCATGCGGTAGCATCGATAATATGATCGATGTGGGGGAGGGGGAGGGATCCTTAGGGCAGGCCTTGTTGAGGTCTTTGAAATCGACATATAGGCCAGGATTTATCCTTGTTTGGTACCATCACTAGGTTTGCTAGCCAGCCCGTGTGTTTTATTTCTCTGATGAATCCTGCCTCGAGTAACTTGGCTAGCTCCTCCCCCATAGCTTGTCGTTTGGGTTCTGAAAAGCGCCGTAGTGTTTGCTTGACCGGCTTATATCCCTTCAATATATTGAGGCTGTGTTCGGCCAGCCTGCATGGGATCCCTGACATATCAGAAGGGTGCCAGGCGAATATGTCCCAGTTTTCGCGTAGGAACGCTTGTAGTGCGGCGTCAACTGTTGGGTCCAGCTGTGCCCCGATGGATGCTATCTTCTTGGGGTCTGTCGGGTGGACTTGGAATTTGACTATTTCATCTGCTGGTTTAAAGGAGATGGATTTGGGTCACTTGTCCAGAATCACGTCGTCCCTATCCACCATGGAGTGTAATGTGGTTAACTCTTCGGCCGCAAAAGCTTCAGACAATGCCTCGAGGGCCAGGGCTGCGGTTTTGTTTTCAGCATGGAGTGCTATGTCCGGATCACTGGCAAGGGTGATAATACCCTTGGGCCCGGGCATCTTAAGCTTCATGTATCCGTAATGGGGTATAGCTTGGAAGCATGCAAATGCATCTCGCCCTAATAAGACGTGATATCCACTGTTGAAAGGGGCCACTTGAAAGGTTATCTCTTCGGACCGATAATTCTCCGGCGTGCCGAATACCACATCGAGTGTGGTTTTTCCTGCGCATTGATACGTCTCCAACGTATCTATAATTTATGAAGTATTCATGCTATTATATTATCTGTTTTGGAGTTTATGGGCTTTACTATACACTTTTATATTATTTTTGGGACTAACCTATTAATCGGAAGCCCAACCCATATTGCTGTTTTTTGCCTATTCAGTGTTTCGAAGAAAAGGAATATCAAACGGAGTCCAAACGGAGTGAAACCTTCGGGAGAGTTATTTTTGGAATGGAAACAATCCAGTAGACTTGGAGTAGACGTCAAGGAAACTTCGAGGTGGCCACGAGGGTCAGGGGCGCGCCCCCCACCCTCGTGGGCCCCTTGTGGCTCCCCTGACCGACTTCTTTTGCCTATATATATCCATATACCCTAAAAATATCAAGGAGCACAATAGATCGGGAGTTCTGCCACCGCCAGCCTCTGTAGCCACCAGAAACCAACCGGGACCCTATTCTGGCACCCTGCCGGAGGGAGGGATCCCTCACTGGTGGCCATCTTCATCATCCCAGTGCTCTCCATGACGAGGATGGAGTAGTTCACCCTCGGGGCTGAGGGTATGTACTAGTAGCTATGTGTTTGATCTCTCTCTCTCTCATGTTCTTGATTTGGCACGATCTTGATGTATCGCTAGCTTTGCTACTATAGTTGGATCTTATGATGTTTCTCCCACTCTACTCTCTTGTAATGGATTGAGTTTTCCCTTTGAAGTTATCTTATCGGATTGAGTCTTTAAGGATTTGAGAACACTTGATGTATGTCCTGCATGTGCTTATCTGTGGTGACAATGGGATATCACTTGATCTACTTGATGTAAGTTTTGGTGATCAACTTGTGGGTTTAGTGACCTTGTGAACTTATGCATAGGGGTTGGCACACGTTTTCGTCTTGACTCTCCGGTAGAAACTTTGGGGCACTCTTTGAAGTTCTTTGTGTTGGTTGAATAGATGAATCTGAGATTGTGTGATGCATATCATATAATCATGCCCATGGATACTTGAGGTGACATTGGAGTATCTAGGTGACATTAGGGTTTTGGTTGATTTGTGTCTTAAGGTGTTATTCTAGTACGAACTCTATGATAGATCGAACGGAAAGAATAGCTTCGTGTTATTTTACTACGGACTCTTGAATAGATCGATCAGAAAGGATAACTTTGAGGTGGTTTCGTACCCTACAATAATCTCTTCATTTGTTCTTCGCTATCAGTGACTTTCGAGTGACTCTTTGTTGCATGTTGAGGGATAGTTATATGATCCAGTTATGTTATTATTGTTGCGAGAACTTGCACTAGTGAAAGTATGAACCTTAGGCCTTGTTTCGAAGCATTGCAATACCGTTTGTGCTCACTTTTACCACTTGTTACCTTGCTGTTTTCATATTTTCAGTTTGCAAATACTCATATCTACCATCCATATTGCACTTATATCCCCATCTCTTCGCCGAACTAGTGCACCTATACAATTCACCATTGTATTGGGTGTGTTGGGGACACAAGAGACTCATTGTTATTTGGTTGCAGGGTTGTTTGAGAGAGACCATCTTCATACTATGCCTCCCACGGATTGATAAAGCTTAGGTCATCCACTTGAGGGAAATTTGCTACTGTCCTACAAACCTATGCACTTGGAGGCCCAACAACGTCTACAAGAAGAAGGTTGTGTAGTAGACATCATGCATCGCGCCTTCCGACTATGAATGATTCCTCGGAAGGTCGTGCCACTTTGCTCAATGCGGCTCCTGTCTATTTCCATTTTGTTGAGAGTTTCCTCATAAATGAGGTTTAATCCATTGCCGCCGTCCATGAGCACTTTGGTAAGACGAAAGACATCCATGATTGGACTGAGGACCAATGCGGCTGGTGCCCGGACTGTTTTGAATTTTGGTTCGTCAATGGCATTGAAAGTTATGGCCGTGTTGTTCTAGGGGTTTATTGCTGCGACTTGGCAGACTTCAGCGAGGCCGCGGAGTGCCCTTTTGCGCCTATTGTTTGAGGCGAAAGTCTCAAAGACCGTCAATAATCTGAGGTCATCATCTTCCGTGGGGTGTTGCTCTGTGGTATTTTTGGTGAGGAGATCCTCGCCGCTCTTGGCCACTTGCCGGAGTATCCAACATGCTCTAAGGCTATGGGTTGGTATGGTATTCGGTGTTGTGTATATTTTGTATGGCCTATCGAGCCATCCCTCCAGAACGGTTTCGCGCCCTGTAATGGGCTTCTATTTCTTTACTATTGGATCGGGCGACCGACGAGGGTGCATCCTTTTTGTCTGGACGAGGGGTTGAGTGGAAACCGGTGGCTCCCAAGGAGCTACCTGAGTTTCCCATGCGCTTTCCATTGCGTAGTACTTCTGTATGATGGTTGATAGGTCAGCGAAGTGTAATATGTGACGGCGGTTAATGGCATTGAGGATTCCCTCGTCCGTGCAATTTTTGCAGAATGATGAGATCCCGTCTTCATCGCGACAGTCTTTGATCTTGTCTTTGATAAGGAGGAATCTGGCCCAAAAGTGATGGACCATTTCTTGAGACTGCTGTCGTATGTGCATAAGATCGTGTGTATCTGGGTGGGTGGGTGGATTTAAGTCCCAACCCTGACTCAATTTGGGATCCAGAGTGTGAGAAACTTCCGAGCTTAACAGTTCGGGTTCCGGGATATTAACCAATTTTTCAGGTCCACCGTTCGACTCTAGGTTCGGAGTATGGGGCATGTCTTTCCGCGAACGGGTATCTGGTTCTTTGAGCTCGGAAATCCGGACATAGTTCGTCCTCAATATAGAGGAATAATTGGTGTATTTCTCCTCCACTACCGCTATCTGATGGGTGATCGGCGGAGATTTGATTTCTCTCTGATCGGGTTTAAGCCCAATCCGATCGTAGTCTGTAGTGGCCCCCAGGCGGCGATGCAATCCAGGAGTTCGTTTAAAGACGATATCACCGTAGGATCCATCCGTTCGGAGTGTTTGGAGTCGACACGGAGACGATTTCCGATGACCCGAGAAGTCATCGTCGGTGCAACGGCCGAGCGGGCAGTCATGGTAAAGCCGCCCAGCCGGAGGGTTTGGCCAGAGGCCAGGGCTCCCCGAGATGTGATATTGTCCTTGATAACAAGGCAAGCCATTGATCCGATCTTTGACGTCACAGTGGAACTCTCAATGAAAGCACCAATGTCGGTGTCAAAACTAGCGGATCTCGGGTAGGGGGTCCCGAACTGTGCGTCTAAGGCTGATGGTAATAGGAGGCAGGGACACGATGTTCACCCAGGTTCGGGCCCTCTCTATGGAGGTAATACCCTACTTCCTGCTTGATTGATCTTGATGAATTTGAGTATTACAAGAGTTGATCTACCACGAGATCCTAATGGCTAAAACCCTAGAAGTCTACCCTATATGATTATGATTCTGCCCTACGGACTAAACCCTCTGGTTTATATAGACACCGGAGGGGGCTAGGGTTGTACAAAGTCGGTTACAGAGAAACGAATCTACATATCCGAATGCCAAGCTTTCCATCCACGCCAAGGAGAGTCCCATCCGGACACGGGACAAAGTCTTTTGTCTTGTATCTTCATAGCCCATCAGTCCGGCCCATGTCACATAGTCCGGACGCCCGAGGGCCCCTTAATCCAGGACTCCCTCAACTACTTCCCAGGTGTGCATGAGAGCTTCAGGATGAATGAAGTGGACAAGTTTGTTGGTCAGAAGTTGACCAAGTGGAATGATGAGATCATCATGCAATTCTATTCCACTGCTCACTTCTACCCAGATGGATAGATTGTCTAGATGACTGAAGGTACAAAATATCAATCTACAATCTCTGAATTGGCCAAGTTGATCAATTCCCCTGAGGAAGAGGGAAATGACATTGATGTATATTCCAAGCCTAGGAAGGATCACAAGCCCATGGCCAACATTTACAAGGAAATTCCTAGTAGTGCCCTAGAGACACACAAGCTTGGATCCATCTACTTCCTGCTTGCTAGCTTATTCTCCATCAACACCATCTTGAGGCACACTCTTTTGCCCAAGTCAGGAGATCATAGGATGATCCATGGTCACTCAATCGACTTGCTCCACATGTTTGATGTACCTCAGAAGTTCAAAGTGATGACTTTGATTGTTGAGACGGTGAAGAGAACAACAGCTGATCAGAAGAGATCATGTGGATATGCCCCTCACATACAAATACTGATCAATTCCAAGATGGGAACTGGGAAATATCTTCTGGATAAAGAGCATCTTCCCCTGAGGCCAGAATTTGAGGACAACGAGGTTGTCATGGATGCATCACATCCTACTTCAGTTTAAGCTCGGGAGAAGAGAGAGAGAGAGAGAGAGAGAGAGAGAGAGAGAGAGAGAGAGAGCAAAAGCTGCAAAAGCTGCAAAGGAAGCCAGTGCACCAGATGCTTCTACTGTGATGCTCAAGACCAAGTAGGATCAACTCAGTTATCTGCTTGAGTCTACTGTGAGGATTGAGAAGGGCTTGGCCACCCTGACTCAAAATCAAGAGAGTCTTGAGAGGGTCATTGAGACAAAATTTCATGATCTAGATGTGAAGGTCACAGAGATCCAGACCACCGTGGAGAAGCTCGAGGAGGAAGTTGAGGATAGGAATGAAATACCTACCACAAATACTTTCCAGAGAGTTCCCAGGGCACAAAGGTCTTCAACAATGCTAGTTGTCAGTGAGACTAGGACTTCTATTTCAGCACCTACAGCAACTGCCACGATTGCACCTCCAGTTTTAACTCCTCCAGCTCCACATACCTCAGCCAAAGCATTTGCAGATGGACTCCTCTCCATGCCATCTACGCACACTGGAGCAACCGACCAGAATACCCCTTCAGGAGCTCCTGGAGATCGTGCCTAGAGTTTCGTATAGCACTATGCATTTTCAAGCTTTTTGGTACCTTGTTGCCAAAGGGGGAGAAACTGTATAGATCATTAGGCTTCGAGAGAGTGTGTGTTTTGTATTTTGTTGGTTCTATTTTCCTCTCTTGCTACTTTGATCATATGCTTGTTTGATTCTTATGCTACTATGTGTGTTATGCTAGTGAGATACTATTGTGATCATGTGTTTGATCATACAATGCCTTAATGTGTGCCTGCATGATGATATCTATGATATTTGTGTATTATCAATCATGTTTACCCTTGGTGATGAGTGCATGTTATTTGTCTCTTATCATTTTGAGCGCTCCACCAAGATGTATGTGACATGGAAGAGTGACCCAAGATCCTAATCGATTGTGCATTTGCATTCAAAAGCAAATTTTTAATAATGCACAAATTTAGGGGGAGCTCTTTCTTATCACATACCTCTCAAAGCGACAGTGTATTTCATTCATATTATCATTTGTCGAGGCTTTGATCTATATGTTGTCATCAATTACCAAAGGGGGGGGGGTATTGAAAGTGCAACTAATCCCTGAGTGGTTTTGGTAATTCATAACAACATATAGCTCATTGAACTAATATACATTCAAGTTAAATATTTCAGAAAGTTCAATGATTGGCATGGCATGGACTAGAGATGTGGACCCCTAAAAATGCTAAGGATAAAGAGTGGCAAAAGCTCAAGACTCTACATTTTCATTTTAGTGATTCAAGATAACATTGAGTCTATAGGAAAGCCAATGCTATTAAAAGGGATGAGGTTTTTCTTAACGGTCTACTTGCTCAAAGTGATTAGTGATATTGCTACAAAACCGTCAACCACTTTTTCATCTCCACATATGTCCAAAACTCAAAATCAAACTCGGCCCCACCGACTTGATCTATCCGGCGCCACTGAGTTCTTTTGACATAGCCAATGCCAGAAACCATAGACAATTTGGTCACACTGATACGGATCTCGGTCACACCGAGATGGCCTTGCAAATCTCTATGTTTCCTATTGCAATTACATCGGTCTCACTGCAATCAGTCCCATCGAGTTTGCTTGCCATTCTCTTTGTTGCCTAATTGCTTCACTTCGGTCTAACCGAGTTGATGCCATTGGTGCCACCGAGTTGATGTTTGCCCTAAGCCGTAGCACATCGGTCCCACCAAGTTGATCCAGTCGGTCCCACCGAGATTCCTAACGTTCACATTTTGAACTAAATCGGTCTCACCTAGTTCCTCTATTCGGTTTGACCGAGTTGGATCAAATGTGTGTAATGGTTGGATTTTGTGTGGAGGCTATATATACCCCTCCACCCCTTCTCCATTTGTGAGAGAGCCATCAGAATGTGCCTACACTTCCACTACTCATTTTCTGAGTTGAGACCAAGACTTTCCAATCCAACCACAAGAATCTTGATCTCTAGCCTTCCCCAAGTTGCTTTCCACTCAAATCATCATTCCACCATAGCCAAATCTGTGTGAGAGAGTCGAGTGTTGGGGAGACTATCATTTGAAGCACAAGAGCAAGGAGTTAATCATCAACACACCATCTATTACCTTTTGGAGAGTGGTGTCTCCTAGATTGGTTAGGTGTCACTTGGGAGCCTCCAACAAGATTGTGGAGTTGAACCAAGGACTTTGTAAGGGCAAGGAGATCGCCTACTTCGTGATGATCTACCCGAGTGAGGCAAGTCCTTCATGGGTGATGGCCATGGTGGGATAGACAAGGTTGTTTCTTCATGGACCCTTCATGGGTGGAGCCCTCCGTGGACTCGCGCAACCATTATCCTTTGTG
This sequence comes from Triticum aestivum, assembly GCF_018294505.1. Taxonomy (NCBI): domain Eukaryota; kingdom Viridiplantae; phylum Streptophyta; class Magnoliopsida; order Poales; family Poaceae; genus Triticum; species Triticum aestivum. Next base: position 548,265,643 of record NC_057810.1, on the reverse strand, counting down.
GGTTGAAGTCTCCATCAACGTGGATGTATGATAGCACCATGTATCGGAACCATGCCAAAAACTCTGTGTCTACATTGGGTTTGCCTTCTCCAAACCCTTTACTTTACCTTCATATGCAATGTTTTACTTTCTGCTGCTACACTCTTAGAATTGCATGTGTAGGTTGATTGCTTGACTTGTACTAGTTGCTAAAATCTGCCAACACTTAAAATTGGGAAAAGGCTATATTTTTATTTGGTCAAGTAGTCTATTATCCCCCTTCTAGACGTACTTTCGATCCTACAAACGCCAAGCTCTTCATCGGAGCGTTTAACTTCCGATCCATCTCCTCCAAGACAACAACATTAGCAGCCGCGACCAAGGAGGATGCCTGTGATATCTAATCAATCATGACACTTTAAATACTGGCCTATGGATATTCGACCCTCTGTAAGGTTTTTGCAATCCTTGCAGAGCCTTGGGGGATGTTATGCACAAGGCCTACTCAAACTATAAACCAAAGACTAAATCCATTTTATAGTGAAGGAGCATTACTTGACTCACCTTGAAGCCTATTAAAAGACCCTGGACGGCATCGTTTAGTCCGGTATGGACGGACTGAACACCTTGTAGAACATCACCCATAAGGGTGCGGTGCTCGTCAACGATGACAGAGTTGTTCACCAACTCCTCCATCACGTCCGGCCAGCCCACCACCGCCAGGTTGTTGGCATTCGACGCGGACGGCGGGACCTCAACCCCTCCTCCGTCGGAAGGCGTGACTGGCCCCTTTGAGGGCCTTGGGGGCTTAGGTACGGCTGGCTGGGAGGGTGCGGATAGTCTGGACTCCCCTCCCATATTCGCCAGGAGGGATACACCCTCCTGGTCTTCGGCGAACGAGGCATCAGCTCGGCCATGACGGTGTCGCCCCCTCCCCCGTGTTCGGATGGGGAGGGGTCCTTTGGGACAACACCTCCACGACCTCTTCATGGACTAGGGGAGGTGCAGAGCGCGACGCTGATCTGTTGTCCGCCAGTTCGGCGGGTGGAGAGGTCCCCTTCGAGGTATGCTCGGCGGGTTGGCAGCGCGATGGGCTGCAATATCACGCAATCGGTTTCCATCAGTAAGGGACTATTAAAACAAAGTAAGCAAGGAATATTAAAGTTCATACCTCATGGTTGGGGGCTTGACCCTGGGTTCCCCTCTAGAACCTTTTCGGAAGCCGGGAACTCCTCATCAGAGTCTGAACTGTCGGAAAGACCAACTTGGGTCTGCACTACCTCTTCTAGGTCCGAGAAAGTTGCACCTCCTCGACGTCCTCGGACGTCACCCTCTTCTTGGAATGGGAGGAAGCGCTCTCCTCCTCATCTTCCTCCTCCTCCCCGTCTTGGGCAGACGCGGCTGCAGTATCTCCGGATTTGGTATCCAGACGGTCTCTCAAGCGGAGGCCTCCCCTGGCCTCCAGAAGATCCTTCTTCTTCCCTTTCTTGTCAGGCACCGCGACCAGCAGTTCCGCCAGTTGAGATGACTAAGGCACTTCGGGCAGCGGAGACGGACTGCTGATCTTCTTGGCCTTATCAAGCTAGCCCTATGAAGGCAATAAAAAGAAACTTAGACTGAACTTTGGGTAGTCCGAATAAAAATCGGGCAAAAGATCAATTACCTCCTTCGGGGGATGTGCGGCGTCAAGGCCAATGTCTTCCTCCTCCGTCGGCCACTCCTTCTGGGACTGCACAACAGACTCCACACCTTAACATGGGTCGTGTCAAAGAGGTATTACACGGTGGCCGGATCATCAGGCTTGTAAGCCCACATCAGACTGACCCTTTGTTGGCAAGGAAGGAGCTGGCGTCTGAGCATTCTCTGGACCACATTGGTCAGCTTGGCGCCAGTCTCTGTCACGTTGGAGATGCGTTTTTGCAGCATCTTCACCTTGTTGGTGGACCCCCAGTTAGGACCTTTTTTGTTCCACGAGGTCAGTCTCGTTGGGGGACCGGATCTAAATTCGGGAGCCATCGTCCAGGCCGCATCCCTTGGTTCTGTAATATAGAACCACTCCTTCTGCCACACCTTGACGGTGTCGATAAACCTGCCCTCCGGCCATTGGACTCGGGTCAGCTTGCTGATCATCGCCCTGCCGCACTCCGCATGGGCACCGCTGACTACCTTCGGCTTAACATTGAACACTTTCAGCCACAGGCTGAAGTGTGGCTGAACTTGCAGAAGGGCCTAATACGTCTCCGTCGTATCTACTTTTCCAAACACTTTTGCCCTTGTTTTGGACTCTAACTTGCATGATTTGAATGGAAATAACCCGGACAAACGTTGTTTTCAGCAGAACTGCCATGGTGTTATTTTTGTGCAGAAATAAAAAGTTCTCAGAATGACCTTAAAATCCATGGAGCAACTTTTCAGAATAAATAAAAATATTGGCGAAAGAATCAGCGTCAGGGGGCCCACACCCTGTCCCCGAGGGTAAGGGGCGCGCGCCCTCCCCTAGGGCGCGCCCCCTGCCTCATGGGCCCCCTGGACGTCCACCGACCTCAACTCCAACTCCATATATTGGCTTTCACGGAGAGAAAAAATCAGAGAGAAAGTTTCATCGCGTTTTATGATACGGAGCCGCCGCCAAGCCCTAATCTCTCTTGGGAGGGCTGATCTGGAGTCCGTTCGGGGCTTCAGAGAGGGGGATTCGTCGCCGTCGTCATCATCAACCATCCTCCATCACCAGTTTCATGATGCTCACCGCCGTGCGTGAGTAATTCCATAGTAGGCTTGCTGGACGATGATGGGTTGGATGAGATTTACCATGTAATCAAGTTAGTTTTGTTAGGGTTTGATCCCTAGTATCCACTATGTTCTGAGATTGATGTTGCTATGACTTTGCTATGCTTAATGCTTGTCACTAGGGCCTGAGTTCCATGATTTCATATCTGAACCTATTATATTTTCATGAATATATGTGAGTTCTTGATCCTATCTTGCAAGTCTATAGTCACCTATTATGTGTTATGATCCAACAACCCCGAAGTGACAATAGTCGCGGTACTTCTCGGTGATGACCTTAGTTTGAGGAGTTCATGTATTCACTAAGTGCTAATGCGTTGGTCCGGTAATCTATTGAGGCCTTAATATCCCTTAGTTTCCATTAGGACCCCGCTGCCATGGGAGGGTAGGACAAAAGATGTCATGCAAGTTCTTTTCCATAAGCACGTATGACAATATTCGGAATACATGCCTGCATTACATTGATGAATTGGAGCTAGTTCTGTGTCACCCTATGTTATAACTATTACATGAGGAATCGCATCCGACATAATTATCCATCACTGATCCAATGCCTACGAGCTTTTCACATATTGTGCTTTGATTATTTAGTTTTTTGTTGCTACTGTTACAACTACTACAAAATTGCTACCATTACTTTTGCTATCGTTACTGTTACTTCCATACTACTTTGCTACTAAATACTTTGTTGCAGATATTAAGTTATCCAGGTGTGGTTGAATTGACAACTCAACTGCTAGTACTTGAGAATATTCTTTGGCTCCCCTTGTGTCGAATCAATAAATTTGGGTTGAATACTCTACCCTCGAAAATTGTTGCGATCCCCTATACTTGTGAGTTATCAAGACTATTTTCTGGCGCCGTTGCGGGGGAGCATAGCTCTATTCTTTGAGTCACTTGGGATTTATATCTACTGGTCACTATGAGGAACTTGAAAGACGAAAGAACTAAGATTTATCCCTCAACTACGAGGGGAGGTAAGGAACTGCCATCTAGCTCTACACTAGATTCTCTTTCTGTTATGAGTAAGCTTGCGACACCTAAACCTGCTTTTGCTATTAATTCTGATACGTCGCATGTTATTGATGATGCCACTTATGCTATGCATGATACTTATGATGAAAGTACTTATGTGCTTGATACTACTGTGCCATTAGGTGAATTTCTTGATGAACAACTTGCTAGGGTTAGAGAGAATGAAATTATTGAAAATGAAATAATTGAAGATAGTGATGATGAAGGTTCTCCCCCTAAGTATGAATTGCCTGTTGTTCCTGAGGGTTATGTTATGGATGAAGAAACTACTAGAGATATTCTTGCTTGCAATGATAGATCTGATCTTAAGAAGTTATTAGCTAAACTAAAACAGAAATCTCTAAATGCTAGAATGAAATATTTCCCTACTTTTGCTACTTCGCCTATTTTTGTTACGGATAAGGATTATGAATTCTCTGTCGATCCTAAAATAATTACTTTAGTTGAATCTGATACTTTTTATGGCTATGAATCTGAAATCGTTGTGGCACATCTTACTAAATTGAATGATATAGCCACCCTGTTCACTAATGATGAGAAATCTCGCTACTATTATATCCTGAAGATATTTCCATTCTCATTAAAGGTTGATGCTAAAACTTGGTTTAATTCTCTTGATCCTGGTTGTATGCGTAGTCCCCAGGATATGATTTATTACTTCTCTGCTAAATATTTCCCTGCACATAAGAAACAAGTTGCCTTGAGGGAAATATATAATTTTGTGCAAATTGAAGAAGAGAGTCTCCCACAAGCTTGGGGAGGCTTCTCCGATTACTTAATGCTTTGCCTGATCATCCTCTTAAGAAAAATGAAATACTTGATATCTTTTGTAATGGACTAACAGATGCTTCCAAGGACCACTTGGATAGTTGTGCTGGTTGTGTTTTTAGGGAAAGAACAGTTGATCAAGCTGAATTGTTGTTGAATAATATGTTGACTAATGAAAATAATTGGACTCTTCCTGAGCCAATTCCTGAGCCAATTCCTGAGCCAACTCCTAAACCAACTCCGAAGAAGAGGCGTGTTCAATTTCTCAGTCCTGAAGATATGCAAGTGGCAAAGAAATCTATGAAAGAAAAGGGTATTAAAGTTGAAGATGTTAAGAACTTTTCTCCTGTTGAAGAAATACATCTATATCTATCTATACCTATACTAATTAGAGACTCCCAATAAATTCCCATGTTAATCAGTAAATACGAGCCGTACGTCTTATGGGACTGAGTTATTACGGTGTAGATTAATCCATATTTTCTGAGCCAAGATTAACTCATATATTACTTATGGCTATACTTTTTTCTTCAACACCCGTGGAATTTTCAAGCAGTTTAGTTGGTTAAAAGCTAAAAAAATTAGATACACATGAAACATCTACGTTCGTCTCTTCCTCTCCAAGTAAAAAATAGATCTCTCTTAATCTTGCACGTCTCTCTTCCTCTCTCGAACTCAGGTTTCTCTCTCTCAAACTCTGGTGTCTCTTTCCTCACATGAAAAACAGATCCATGTCCATCCGATCTCATCCTTCATCGCATAGAGGTGACAATTAATCCTCACGGAGCAAGTAGCAGACAGGTTATATGCATCAACTCTCTAATCTCAGTACATATCCATGTCCATCCGATCTCATCCTTCATCGCATAGAGGTGACAACAATTAATCCTCACGGAGCAAGCAATAGACATGTTATATGCATCAACTCTCTAATCTCATTATATATACTCTGTTAATTGTAATTATAGAGAGAAATCAACGACCAAACTTTAAATTCAACAGATCCGTGTCCATCCAATCTCATCCTTCATCGCATAGTGAATCCTCACGGAGCAAGCAGCAGATAGGTTATATGCATCAACTCTCTAATCTCATTACATATGCTCTGTTAGTTGTAATTATAGAGAGAAATCAACGACCAAACTTTAAATTCAGTTAACCAGTTACAAATCATATACATCCTTTTGTTAAAAGGTACCAACAACAGATGTACGGGATTTAAAATTCTTTGTTGGAATACTATCAATAATAGAACAAGAATATTTTCAGCAAACCGATTGAGCCATACAACATCCTTCAACATCCTTGCTAACAATGTGGTACCTGACATGTGTACATTAAATTTATCATCAACAATTTAGAGTTTCTGGACAAGTAATATCAAGAGCTTATAAGATGTCCTCGCTAGCACATATTTAAGTTGTTTGTGCTATCTTCAATGAAGAATAGATGTTAATTTCTAAACAGTATAGCTTAAATATCTAGTGAGAAAATGATAAGGGTACATGCCTGATCTTTGGATCCATAAAGAATATACTGTTAACCTTCAAATACTTGATACAATGTTCCCTCATTTGTTTCAGGATTCACTAGCTGCAGTCAACATGCGTCGAACTCACAATGGACGAGACCCAAACAATAAAAGGTATTCATTATCACAATACAAAAAATCAATTATATACCCATTAATTTACCTAGATTATTTAGATTGTACCAAAATCTTATGCAGCAATATGTCGGGTGATCAAACGACCCAAAGACGTGGCCAAGCAACCTCCAAACTAGCGACGGTAGAATCTAATGATAGTCAACCTCCAGACATCATTACAGCGGCAATGAATGATGCTGCACGGAAAAGGAAATATATACTCCAGCAGAAAAGGTATTAGGTGCTTATAAGATGTACGCACTAGGATGTACTTAATATTTTTGGGACTGACCAAATCAAAACAACAAAAGGTATTCATTATCACAATACAAAAAATCAATTATACACCCATTAATTTACCTGGATTGATGCAACAATATGTCGGGTGAACAAACAATCGAAATACCTAAGCAAGGAACCTCCCAGCCTGCGACACTACAATCTAATGATAGTCAATCAGACATCATTAGAGCAGCAAGGAAGGCAGCTGCACGAAAAAGGAATGAGATACTCCAACTGATAAGGAAAAGCAAATGAGTAAGGACAGAAAAGGACAACAAGGGTTGCGAAGTATCAAACGTGGGGAAGGATGTCACTCGAGTTTCATATTTGGGAAAACCAATTAGCATTTATGAATTTTGCAATGCCATCATGTGGCATGGAGAAATAAGCAGAACACAAGTAACATAAGGGTTCCAAAATTTGGTCTTTTTGCTGCAAGGAAGGGAAGGTTGAATTACCAACACTGAAACAAGCTCCGCCGTATCTCCAACAGCTACTTCACTACAATGAAAGAGGAGAATCGTCAAATTTCCACCAGAGGATCAGGTTGTACAACTAATGTTTGCGTTCACTTCAATGGGAGGAAAAGTTGACTATAAAATTAATAGGCAGGACCTGGACCATATGTTTTTCGTTTGAATGGCTAGAACTACCATTAGATTGGTACTTTACTTCCTAAAGATGACGTGATGAAACTAAAATTTGCATGCAACAAGTTACACGGACAACAAGACATAGCCAGATGAAAACATTGTCAAAGGACTAATGGAGATGTTTGATGAGCACAATGTTTTAGTCAAATCATTTCACATGGAAGGGACAGATTCCAAGAACGAGATATTAAAGATGTAAGACTTATATTGATCAGCAAAAGGTTGAAAGGTTCTTCAAGATATAAAAAACAGATTAGTAAATGAGGAACTAACTACGATAAAGATTATTAAGAATAGAGCACCCAGAGTTGCTGCAAAGCTAAATCAAGATCAGAGGACGGCTTTTGATGTTATAGTAGAATCAATTTACAACAGTATTGGCAAATTGATTTTCTATGACGCATATGGTCGAACAGGAAAGTCATTTCTATGGAAATCAATCACGACAAAATTAAGGTCCGAAGGGAAGATAGTTCTAGCAGTAGCATCAGTGGTATAGCAGCACTTCTTTTACACGGTGGAAGAACAGCTCATTTAAGATTCCACATACCGCTGAAGATCACTTGCCAGTCCACATGCAACATCAAGCAAGGAACATTTCTTGAAGAGGTAATAAAGAAAACTTCACTGAAAATATGGGATGAAGCAACTATGACACACAAACACTATTTTCAGGCACTAGACAAGAGTTTAATAGACATACTTCAATACACAAAAGAGGATGCCGAGCATTGACCGTTTGGAGGAATGACCATAGTCCTGGGAGGTGACTTCAGGCAAATCCTACCAGTTGTACCAAAGGGGAAAAGGGAACATATTGTTTCCGCATCTGCAAAGACCTACCTATGGAAGAACTTTGAGAAGTACCAACTCACAGAAAATATGCGTGTGAATTCATCCGAAGGTAGTTTAGTAGAGAAAGCAAAGACAGCGGAATTTGCAAACTGGATACTAAACATTGACAATGGCACAACAGCAACAACAGATGAAGAAGACTGGGTTAGTATCCCGGAAGACCTTATTTTACATGAAGGAGAAAACCCCAAAGCATCTATTGTTAAATGCACCTACCCTGACTTACAAAGCAAGTAAACTGATAGAACATACCTAAAGGAAAGAGCGATCGTATGACAGAGAAATGAGATTGTTGACGAGATTAACACGTACATCATGAGTCAAATTCTTGGAGAAGAGGTACTGTATACAACACGCAAAACAATGTCTACGGTGGAAATATATTATACACAGCTGAGTTTATAAATAGTCTTAACATTTTCTGGAATACAAGATCGTGAACTGAAGCTAAACGTAGGATTGCCAGTAACGCTTATGAGAAACATCAACTAAAGTGCGGGGCCTTGCAATGGGACAAGACTAACAATAACACTGCTAGGAAAGCGGCTTTTACATCACACGAATTATCAAGTCACCAAGTGATTCAAAATGCCCTTTCATTTTGAAAAGGAGACAATACCCCAATATCAATGTGCTTTGCTATGACTATAAATAAAATTAAGGGCCAATCTCTGAAAAAGGTTGGAATGTCCTTAGAAAGGCAAGTGTTCACACATGGCCAACTTTATGTTGCAATGTCAAGGGTTACAAGCAGAAACGAATTGCAGATACTCATAGCATATGAAGAGCATCCATCCAACAACATTGTTACAAAGATATATTAAATATTTGCTTTGTAAAATTATTCACATCAGCCTTAATGTAATGCATACATAGCTGCATTTTCTGTTTTAAAATGTTATCTTTGCAATATTATATTTGTGAGAAAGGTACTTCTATCTGCATAAGGGCTCACAACTGATTTGAGAAAATCAACATGAGTTAGTTATGCATCACCAATGTGGAGTTCCAAGATTACTGTAAACAAAGTCCTAAAGTTACACAAGCATAGTTCGTTTTCTCAATTCCTACAACTCTTCTTTCTTAAATAGACCAAGAAATTCAGATCCAGTTTCACAAATAATAGGTGATTCCTAAATAAGCTAATGGAATACTTATATGGTAACCATGCTATGCATGCCCGCAGAACACCACTGATCGTACCAGCTGGATCTGCCCGGAAATCTGCTTGATGGCTCCTATACCATCATCGCTCCAGGACACCTTCCATCTGGATACAACCTCATCCTACTCAAATTTTATATCATAGATGGAGGAAAAGGGATTTGGAAACCATTGTTCATATAGACGCAAGGCAAATGAGATGTGCACCTGTTCGTACAAAGGCAAGGCAATATTAGATGAAGCAGAGTGAATGGATAAGATACTACTCCTTTTTTAGATGGATAAGAAGAGTCCCGCTTCGATACAACCTCCTTGCAATATGTATAAAGGGGTAATATGGACCTTTCATAATCTGTATCTACTTTTATACGTATTGTATATATGCATCTTACTTGGGCCGGCCCATTTGTGGTGACATGCGATGAAAAATAGCTAAAAATGATTGCACAAGCTGGGAATCGAACCAAAGACCACTTCAAACATTAACTCCGTCTGCAACAACTACGACACCATGCCTTCGTTGACCGATCTAAAGCTAGACACCTTAAGTAATGCACCGGTTGGGAATTATTAAAAAGATTTTATAAACACTTTGTGAACTGGTCTTTTTCCATAAATAAAATTTTATTTATTTATTTTCCTTTTCATGTTATGTTTCTTCTTTCTTTTCAAAAAATGGTCACGCTTTCAAAATGTTGTTCAAAATTTCAAAAGGTTTGCTATTTCCAAATTTTGTTCATAAATTAAAAAATATTGGGCATTGTGAAGTGTCGGCCAAGATCCGCCGCCTCGTGAATCGTCAGATCTGGCACTTGAGCGCCAAGAGTCACTTTCTACCATTGCAACACATGTCGTGTTGCAGAAATTTTCTGTAACACGGGTTATGTTGCGAAATTTGTTGTAACATAGCCACATAGGTCAAGTAGTAGATTATTTTTGCAACAAATGTCTTGTTGCAGCTTTTTTTGCAACAGAAGTCTTGTTGCAATTTTTTTTTGCAACAAAGGTCTTGTTCGAATATAGTTTTTTGCAACAGAGGGTTGTTACAAATTATTATTTTTTGCAACAGAGACCTTGTTGCAGAAACTCACAGTAGCGGACAGCGAGCAACGACCACGTCGGTTGAAAGAAAGGCCAGTGCTCCCTCGGGACGGTGACGAAGCTCCCCACAGTGGACACAGATGCGCATGCTCCCCCGGGACAACATGATGTAGCTTGAGTTTGGGTGCACCGCGTCGGCCGACGTCCATGGTGAAGGTGGGCGGCCGTGGCGGTGCCCACGTCGACAACCTCGTCGGCGTGCTGCTGACGACGAGTGTCTGCCATGGCGGTCGAAGCAACGCGAGAAGGAGTCGGATTGACGGGGTGCTTGGGAGGAGCACGAGTGGTGGCTGCTCTCGTGGAGATCCAGATCCTGCAACACACCAGTTGTTGCAGTGAGGGAGATTGCGACAACCACTCAGTTGCAAAAACTAGTCTATACAATACGTTGGTTCTGACCATCTGATCCAACGGCCACGAAGGCGGCATACACATGCGTTGTTATCCGTCGGCTGATCCAAATCATTTCCCAAAAATATTTGCATTTTTGTAAATTGTAAGGTAATTTCAAAAAATGTTTGTGTATTTAAAAAAATGTTCAGAATGTCAAAATGTGAATATTTTTTTGAAAAACACAAATTGTTAGGGAGCACCTCAATTCTCTACATCCCTTAAATGGCCCCATTTTTCATGGCCTTCTATGCGCAACTTAAGGCACCATATGAAATTGTTTGGGGTTTCGCTCAATTTTGCATTTTCTGAAGTTTTCTTTGTTAAGAAGGCCGATAAAATGACCGGATGTGCCACCACTTGCATATGATTTCGAAAATCGTGCAAACCAGGCATGTGGCTACCATGGGCATGCCTACCTTCTTGCAAAAGTAGGGTTCATTATAAGGATGCCCAAAAATAGATTATGTTTAACGAAGGGTGTTCTGATAGGCCGGAAGGGACCATTTGAAAGCTCGTTGCTTTTCGACACCTGTCAAATAACCGCAAATATTTTCCACCAGCTTCTATGACCAATTCAAGGCACAATGCCAAGTTATTTAGATTTTTAAAATTCTTTTTTTGCATTTTCTAGAGCTTTCTCGATGAAAATAGGCTGATAAATGGTCGGGCGTGTCGCAACGTGTAAACGGTGTCGGAAGTCATTCAAACTTGACATCGATGTCTCATATGTCCATGCCAGGCTCTTACAAGAAGCTGGATCATTCAATATCACTATGCATAAACATTTTATTTTTTCCAAACAATTTCTTGAAATTTTTCAACAATTGTGGAATTTGAAAGTGTGTATGAAAATTTTACTAACTTGAACACTTTTTCCCAAAAAATTTAACAAACTACGAAAAATGATGAAAATTTCAAATAAAAATTGCAAACCACGTACTTTAAAAAAATTATTAACTTTTGTGAAACGCATACATTTCTTAAAAGTCTGAACACAAAAATCGAAAACTGGAACATTTTATTAAATTCCAGAATACTTTTTAATTTAAAAATATTTGGAAACAAGAACATTTTATGTTATGACAAACATTTTTCTAAATCTTTGAACGAGGTTCACAAAGAATAATAAAGTTCAAAAGTAAAAGAACGTGTTAGAAAGAGAAGAAAACGAAAAAAAATGCTTAAGCCCTAAAAAATAAGAAATGTTTTCAGAAAATGTTAGTATATTTGAACAAATGTTCCTAAATTTGAATAAATGTTTGTGTTTTCGAATAATGCTCGCGAATTGGAAAAAGTATATGCTTTTTCTAAATGTTTCGCTTTTTTTCATGTTTTAGAAAATGTTCACAAATTTGATAAATTATTCGTCTTTTCAAAAAAATGTCTGCAGTTTCACATAAATGATTACAATTCTGAAGAACTATTCTTAAAATTTTAAAAATATTCACAAAATAAAAGTATTTTTCATAAAAGAGGTTTGGAAATTTGAGAAAAAGGGAGCTTCCAAAAGAAGTCCCAATTTTGAAAAAATGTTTCATATTTTAATAATATTCTAAAATATGAAAGAAATACATTAGTTTTTTTAGCTATTAAAAACGTTTTAGCTAGAATGTCCGGCCCGGTTGTACAATACCAATTTTTATATGCTACAATATTTCTATTTGAAAAATAAAAAAACTCCTACAGTACGTGCATTATAGGTGATAAATAACTGGGCCACATAATTATCACCAAATCGTGATGATTCTGTTGGCTATTAGCAATTTTGCAACCCCTGGAGGTCTTGTGTTCGATGCCTAATAGGTGCACTATTTTTTTTGTATTTTCAATCCGTGCTACTGTACCTACTCACTAATGGGCCGGCCCAAGGCAGACTCAGTGACAGATCTCCGCGCCGTATTTCTAGAAAGACCATCCTACCCTTTATTACGAAGGGGTATGGACAGATCTGGTCCGTTGATGTGTTTAGGGGGTGGTACCGAAGAAGAAGTGGGATAAGAATTGTCGAAGCTGCTGCTGTTGAGCGAGGAAACTCCGCTCGACAACGCGAGCGTGGGAGGAGATCGCGAGGGCACAGATGCGAGCGCTGTCAGCGAGAGCCGCCGCCGCAGCCGCACTTGTGACGCCGCTCAGACGGAGCGCAGTCGATAGGACGGCACCGTCAAACGACGCCGCTGAACCTGCCGACGCTTCGCGAAAAGTAGTCACCACGGCGCGACCGTGTGACTAACTACAGAAAATAAAACTGTTAGCTAATTAAATTTATCTTCGTATATTAAAAATATAAAGATGATAATAATTATATTAAGACCAATATAGGCTTATAGTATCAAAAATATGTGCAACAAAAGTCAAAATAGTAATCCATATTTCTGACATTTTTCTTCAAATGTACGTCACTACTCTGCAAATAAACTACTCCCTCTGATCCAAATTAATTAACATGATATTAAAGCTGCCATCACTTAATTTGGATCAGAGGAAAATACCACGTCCATTAATTTGGATCGGAGGAATATTACATTAAAAGAGTATTGTCTACTACTCCGTATTTCACTACGCATGTCATAAGATCCAACAAAGAACAATTATAAATAATAAAAATAATAAATTTTTTGTAGGGAAATAATAAAAAAATTAATTGTTTTTGTTGTGAATCAAATCAATATGTAATCCCCGCAAAAAAATAATACACCAAGTGTTTCATGAGGATTTCTAGAATTGGCCGCTGTCGAGGAGAGTAAGAAGTCTACCTAAATAGGCAAGTAAAAAGACTAGGATTGTTTCCTTTCCACATTTCAAATTATACACTATATTTAAATGTTTTAGACCATACGCCTTGATATTGAAAATATTTAGGTACCAATTTTCTATTTTTATATATCTAAATCCATTACCACGAATACTCACACAAATAGGTACACACAAAAAACCATGTTGTGCCTTTGTAGAAGTTAATTCCGGTCTCTGTAATAAATATGCTAGCCCGTGCGAATGCACGGGTTGACGACTAGTGGTCTTAATTTACCACCTATTGAGGAAACATATGGTTTTGATAACCTGACACAGGTAGTAAAGGTAAATTCTCTCTATAGATATGATAAAGTTGAAATCCCGTCTACTAAGTTTCTTAGCCAATGTTTGGATGAATTTGATGACTTTATGGCTAGGCAAGAAAACTTCAGTGCTTATGTTGGTAGAGAATTAAAGAGTAATCCTTACTTGATTGGACGCTTGAGTGATTATATCGCTAGAGTTAAAGGCGAACTCAAACTCATTAGTAAGTACGCTTCTATGGTTACCACTCAAGCAGAACAAGTACTTAAAGCTCAAAGTGATTTGCTCGATGAGTTAAATAATAAACATGACTTTGTTGTTAGAGTGGCTACTAGAACTGGTAAAATGACTTAGGAACCTTTGTATCCTGAAGGCCACCCTAAGAGAATTGAGCAAGATTCTCAAAGAAATAATTTAGATGCACCTATTCCTTCTAAAAAGAAGAAAAAGAAAAATGATAGGACTTTGCATGCTTCTAGTGAACCTGTTATAGATAGACCTGAGAATCCCAATGATATTTCTATTTCTGATGCTCAAACACAATCTGGTGATGAACATGACCCTAGTGATAATGTTAATGATAATGTTCATGTCGATGCTCAACCTAGCAATAATAATGATGTAGAGATTGAACCTGATGTTGATCTTGATAACCCACAATCAAAGAATCAACATTATGATGACAGAGACTTTGTTGCTAGTAAGCATGGTAAAGAAAGAGAACCATGGGTTCAGAAACCCATGCCTTTTCCTCCCAAGCCATCCAAAAAAAAGGATGATGAGGATTTTGAGCCCTTTGCTGAAATGATTAGACCTATCTTCTTACGTATGCGCTTAACCGATATGCTTAAAGTAAATCCTTATGCTAAGTACATGAAGGATATTATTACAAATAAAAGAAAGATACCGGAAGCTGAAATTTCCACCATGCTTGCTAATTATACTTTTAAGGGTGGAATACCAAAGAAACTTGGAGATCCAGGAGTACCAACTATACAATGCTCCATTAAAAGAAACTATGTCAAAACTGCTTTATGTGATCTTGGAGCCGGTGTTAGTGTTATGCCTCTCTCTTTGTATCGTAGACTTGAATTGAATAAGTTGACACCTACTGAAATATCTTTGCAAATGGCTGATAAATCAAATGCTATATCTGTCGGTATTTGTGAGGATGCGCCTATTGTGATTGCAAACGTTACTATCTTAACGGACTTTGTTATTCTTGATATTCCTGAGGATGATATTATGTCAATTATCCTTGGTAGACCCTTTTTGAGTACTGCAGGGGCTGTTATTGATTGCAACAAAGGCAATGTCACTTTTCATGTTAATGGTAATGAGCATACGGTACACTTTCAGAGGAAACAACCTCAAGTTCATAGCATCAATTCTATTGGAAAAATTCCAACTATCATTATTGGAGGTTTTGAATTTCCTCTTCCTACTGTCAAGAAGAAATATGATATTCTTATTATTGGGGATGTCCATATCCTGTTGAGGTAACCTAGTGTTATTTGAAATCTCTCCTGTTCCATGTTATTCGGAATGAGTTTGTTAACAAGACTTGATCAACCTTGTTAATGGATTACTTATGATGATCATGAGATGGATGAAATTCGAAGGCACAACCTTCTGTACCCTCCTTTTACTTTCTGTTATTTAGATTAAATAAAGTAAAAATAGTATTATCTGTCTGTTTTCTGAATTATCCATGCAATAAAAAAATATCCCGAAAATAAAAATTCTCCAAATGCCCTGCAAATTTAATATGATTTTTTCTGGAATATTTGAGAATATCTGGCACTGAGAACACAACAGGGGGAGCAAGCGCCTGGCCTAGAGGGTCCAGGGTGCGCCCACCCCTACAGGGCGCGCCCCCTGCCTCGTGGGCCCACGGTGGCCCCGCTCCACTTATTCTTGTACCCACACACTTCATCTTCCTCCCAAAAAATCACCATCCAGCTCAAGCATGAGTGCTCACTTTGCTGCTATTTTCGATCTCCTTGCTCAAAGCTCCATTCACGAAACTGCTTTGGGAGATTGTTCTTTGGTATGTGACTCCTCCAATGGTCCAATTAGTTTTTGTTATAGTGCTTTATTCATTGCAAAATTGTGTTGCCTGGGTGACCCTGTTTTGAGCTTGCATGTCAAATTTATATGGTCCCAAGTAATTCTAATGCATGATATAGTCTCTAGGCACTTGTGGGAGTAGTTGCTATCAATTTTGTTAAGTTTGGTTCACTTTATTTTGAGTTACTAAAAATTTTAAAAAAAATTCAGAGGAAGAAATATGTCTAGAAAGATGTACCAAGGTGGTCCTTCAAGAAAGAAAGGACCCAGGCTTGCAATACGTGAGAAAGACGACGAACCACCGAGGGAAGCTGACGTGCGACCTTGTGAATGGCCGTTAGAGGAGTTTATGGTCAATGCGGGCATCAAGGATGAATTTGATGCATATGTGCGTAATGCCGATCTTGAGGACTTCATGCAAGATAAGTGTCCTCAGTACTACTATTTGACTGACTCCTTTGTGAGAAGGTTTAAATTTACATCTTCGCGTAATTCTCCAACTGTCTTGTTTGATATTTATGATAAATCATATACCATGGACCTAGAAGATTTCACTACTGCTTGTAAACTCCCGCAATGGGGCAGTGTTAATGAACCTCGTAAATCGGAATATAAAGACTTTCTTGCTAGTATCACTGTGGGGGAATTTAGAGAAATAGCACAAACTACCATAGGGAGCATTCACTTTCCTGCTATACATTATTTTGCTCTTTTCATTGGTAGATGCGTTAATGGTAAAGATGAAGCATGTCACATGTGTGTTCCTGATCTTTGTGTTCTCAAGAGTGCTGTATTAGGTGACAAACAATACAACTTGAGGGCAATTGTTGCACGTAGGTTGCATAATAATGGTTTAGTTGGAGATTTTTTTGGAGGGATTTATGTGATCCGTGTGGCTAATTATCTTGGTATACCTCCACATGAAGATGATAGGGAGTTGCCTCCCGCTTATTTAGATTATAATGCCATGGTCATTCATCATTTTATTGAAAGGAATGAACAATTCCTCCAGTATCGACTAATCTTTGACAGACGTTGCACTGTCCATATTACTCTCCCTGCTCCTGCCCTTTTTGATTATCAGGAAAAAAGAAGATATGTTATCCTAGGGAGGAGGCAACCGAGTACGAGAGGAGGATGGAGGCAGCTCGCTGCCATGCTGCAGCCCAGGAGGCAATGGCTGCTGCATCTCAGTACGACCCTAGTTACAACTTCGAATATCAGTCAGGCTACCCATGGCCATAGACCAACTTAGGCCAAAAGCCTAAGCTTGGGAGAGTACACATTTCTCACCGACATTACATTCGCGTTCACACACTCACTCTAGTTGTCGGTGCTTATACTTTTTCATTGTACTATCCATGCTAGTTTAATTTCTTTTTTGTAGCTTTCTTCTTGTGTGTTTGATGAACCTTAAGAAAAACCCAAAAAAAATAGTTAGTTTAATTTCCATGCTTGTAGTAGTAATAATCAAAAGAAAACCCCAAAAAAATATTTCTTGTTCTTCTTTTGCTTGTTGGGAGCTTTCCCGTGTAAATAGTTTTATTTTCTTTCTTCCTTTGGGGGTCGAGAGGAGAAGACCATAATGAAAATGTTTAGTGGCTCTCATATGCATGATTGTTGATTTAACCAAGAGCCCATATTACCTTGTCTTCTCCCTTGAGTTGAATATTTGCAGATTCCAGCTTAGTCCAATGCAGGTGCACTGTTATTATTATACACACCGTTCGGTCGTGCAAGTGAAAGGCAATAATGACGATATATGATGGACTGATTGAGATGAGAGAAGCTGGTATGAACTCGGCCTCTCTTGTTTTTGTAAATATGATTAGTTCATCGTTCCTGATTCAGCCTTTTATGAATAAACATGTTTGCAATGACAATTAGAGATTATAGTTGCTTATGCCATGCTTAATTAGCTAGGAGCTTATAATGGTTTACCTTGCGTGCCAACATGCTTTTAAAATGGTTGTGATGTGGTATGATAGGGTGGTATCCTCCTTTGAATGATTCGAGTGACTTGACTTGGCACATGTTCACGCATGTAGTTGAAACAAAATCAACAGAGCCTTCATGGTATTTATGTTCATGGTGGATTATATCCTACTCATGCTTGCACCTAGTGTTGATTAATTTTAATGCTTGTTCATGACTGTTGTCGCTCTCTCAGTTGGTCGCTTCACAGTCTCTTGCTAGCCTTCACCTATACTAAGCGGGAATACTGCTTGTGCATCCAAACTCCATAAACCCCAAAGTTATTCCATATGAGTCCATCATACCTTCCTATATGCGGTATCTACCTGCCGTCTCAAGTAAATTTGTACATGCCAAACTCCAAACCTTCAAATGAAATTCTGTTTAGTATGCTCGAGCAGCTCATGTATCAACTAGGGATGTCTGTATCTTCCATGGTAGGTGGGTTATTCTCAAGGGGAGTGGACTCCGCTCCTCATTCACGAGAAAATGGCCGGTAATCGGGATGCCCAGTCCCATGCTCAAATCAAATCAAAATAATGAAACAAAACTCCCCCGGGATTGTAGCTAGTTGGAGGCACCCGTTGTTTCATACTTTAGCAATCTCAAACTTTTTTCAACTTTCATGCAATACATGAGCGTGAGCCATGGATATAGCACTATGGGTGGAATAGAATATGATGATGGAGGTTGTGTGGAGAAGCCAAAAAGGAAGAAAGGCTCATGTTAACGAGGCTAATCAATGGGCTATGGAGATGCCCATCAATTGATTTCAACATGAGGAGTAGGGATTGCCATGCAATGGATGCACTAGAGCTATAAATGCATGAAAGCTCAACAAAATAAACTAGTGGGTGTGCATCCAACTTGCTTGCTCACGAAGACCTAGGGCATTTTGAGGAATCCCATCGTTGGAATGTACAAGCCAAGTTCTATAATGAAAAATTCCCACTAGTATATGAAAGTGACAACAAATGAGACTCTCTATATGAAGAACATGGTGCTACTTTGAAGCACAAGTGTGGAAAAGGATAGTAACATTGTCCCCCTTTTTTGGGCCTTCCCCTTTTTTTATTTGGACTTTTTTTGCCTTTCTCTCTTTTTTTATAAGGGACAATGCTCTAATAATGATGATCATCACACTTCTATTTATTTACAACTCATGAGTTACAACTCAAAACTAGAACAAGATATGACTCTATATGATTGCCTCCGGCGGTGTACCAGGATGGGCAATGAATCAAGAGTGACATGTATGAAAAATTATGAAGGTGGCCTAGCCACAATACGATTTCAACTACATGATCATGCAAGGCAATATGACAATGATGATGCGTGTCATGATGTACGGAACGGTGGAAAGATGCATGGCAATATATCTCGGAATGGCTATGGAAATGCCATAATAGGTAGGTATGATGGCTGTTTTCAGGAAGATATAAGGAGGTTTATGTGTGATAGAGCGTATCGTATCACGGGGTTTGGATGCACCGGCGAAGTTTGCACCAACTCTCAAGGTGAGAAAGGGCAATGCACGCTACCGAAGAGGCTAGCAATGATGGAAAGGTAAGAGTGTGTATAATCCATGGACTCGACATTAGTCATAAGGAACTCATATACTTATTGCAAAAATCTACAGGTCATCAAAAATCAAAGAACTACGCGCATGCTCCTAAGGGGATAGATTGGTAGGAAAAGACCATCACTCGTCCCCGACCACCACTCATAAGGATGACAATCTAAGAACACCTCATGTTTCAAATTTGTTACACAACGGTTACCATACGTGCATGATAAGGGACTTGCCAATTTCAACAAAAGTATTCTTTAAATTCACAATTAACCAACTAGCATGACTCTAATATCACCACCTCCACATCTCAAAACAATTATCAAGTATCAAATTGATCATAGCATCCAGTTCACTTCCTATGATAGGTTTTATTATAACCAACTTGGATGCTCATCATTCTAGGACCAATTTTATAACCATATCAAATACCATGCTCTTCTAAAAGACTCTCAAAATAATATAAGTGAAGCATGATAGATCAACAATTTCTACAAAATTAAACCACCGCCGTGCTCTAAAAGATATAAGTGAAGTACTAGAGCAAAAACTTTCTAGCTCAAAAGATATAAGTGAAGCACATAGAGTATTCTAATGAATTCCAAATCATGTGGGTTTCTCCCAAAAGGTGTGTACATCAAGGATGATTCTGATAATCTAAAAAGCAAAGACTAATATCATACAAGACACTCCGAGCAAAACACATATCATGTGGTGAATAAAAATATAGCTCCAAGTAAAGTTACCGATAGACGAAGACGAAAGAGGAGATGCCTTCCGGGGCATCCCCAAGCTTAGGATTTCAGTTATCCTTGAATATCTTGGGGTGCCATGGGCATCCCCAAGCTTAGGCTCTTGCCACTCCTTATTCCATAGTCCATCAAATCTTTACCCAAAACTTGAAAACTTCACAACACAAAACTCAACAGGAAATCTCATAAGCTCCGTTAGTGCAAGAAAGAAAAACCACCACATAAGGTACTGTAATGAACTCATTATTTATTTATATTGGTGTTAAACCTACTGTATTCCAACTTCTCTATGGTTCATACCCTCCCGGTACTAGCCATAGATGCATCAAAATAAGAAAAGAACACACGAAAAACAGAATATGTCAAAAACAGAACAGTCTGTAGCAATATTTAACTTTCAAATATTTATGGAACTCTAAAAATCCTAAAACAATAGGAAGTCCTGGGAAATTTCTTTGTTGATCTACAGAAAAAAGAATCAACGCAAAATCACGTTTCTGTGATTTACAAAAATTATTTTCGTGCACGCAAAAGTTTCTATTTTTCAGCAGAATCAAATTAATTATTGCCGTAGGTTATCCTATAGGTTCTACTTGGCACAAACACTAATTAAAACATGAAAACACATCTAAACAGAATATAGATGAAATATTTATTACTAAACAGAAGCAAAAATTAATAAACAAAAATAAAATTGGGTTGCCTCCCAACTAGCGCTATCGTTTAATGCCCCTAGCTAGGCATGAAGGCGAGAATAGATCACGAAAACTCATTTCATATTCCCTACGTTCATCAGCAAGTTTTCTTTGAGGCAAGCAAAAGTAATCAAAAGGGATAAACTTAATTGTGGCACTCCATAAATTTTGTAGTTTTTGTTTTCAGCAAGAGCCTTGCTTGGTTTAAAGAAGGTCCTTTAAACCCTTCTTAAAAACCTCTCTTCTGAGTTTTCCCTCTCAAAATCTTTTCTTGGATTTAGTTTCTTCTAAAAAGAAAACCTTTTTGGTTTTGGGCTTTTCTTTGGTTTTGATCCATTCTTGTTTTACCATGCCTCTTGGTAAAATTCTCCCAAAACCCCTCCTTCCACTTTGGACAACCCAAACATTCTGTCCCAACTAGTTAAATCCATTTTTGGATTTTATCTCATTTATTTCTTTTCCCAAAACAATTCTGTCCTTTATTTTGAGCCTAGGTAATTTGCAAAGCAAGTACCTTAATGCCTTTGATTTTTGATCTCAACTCAACTCCCCTGGATAGTCCTTAGCACCCACAACCTAGAACCATCAAGATCCACTCTTCTTCTTTTCAAAATTTTCAAATTTCACCCTCTGCAAGTTTGGACCAGATTTGTCAAATTTGGTGAAATTCATATTCCACTTCTCCAAAAATTCCACCAAAATTCAGGCAACCCCTAGTTGCAATGAGAGACCACTCCACCAAAAACCAGCTCAAGGAAAAATCCCCACATGCCAAAATCATTCTGTCGAACACCTGGCATGCACTTTACTGTACATCTTCAGTAAAATTCAGAGTTCAGTGTCGTTTCTTCGTCAGAGTTTCAGTCACATGTCGACTGTGCACTTGGCACGTTGCTCACAGCCCCTCCTCCTTGTCCGGAGCACCACACGCGCGCTTGGCTCGTTCCTGGCGTCGGTGGCGCCCTGGCCCGCCTGCGCCGGCATGTCCGCGGCGGCAGAACCACCATAATGGCCGACAGGGGGACACACTGCGGCATAACACCGTTCGGCACCGCCCAAACCTCCTGAGAGCTCCGCGTGGCCATCTCCTTGCCAGCGCATGCATGTAGCACCGTCGCCGTGGCCTGGCACGCGCAGAACGCGTTCTCTGCCGCCGACATGCCATGCGGCCGTTCTGTCGAGGACAGGTCGTGATCCTCCCTCCCTTGCTGAGTTGGACACTGGGATGGCACCAGTGCTTCATCTAGATGATGCTCAAGCCCCTAAGCCGACCGTCCAGCCACAACGCCGCCGTAATCACTCGCCGGACTTATCCGTTCACGACAACCGCCTCAGGCCGGCTATAAATAGCACCCCCGAGCTTGCTCTCGCCCCCGCACAACTCCACCACCTCACCAGACCCGCCCTAGCCTCTAGAAGAGCCTCGAGGGGCCCTTCTTCCTCAACTCCGGCCACCTCCGTTCCCGCCTCGGGCTCCGGGCAACGTTCTCTTCGGTGAGAACTCCTCCACCGCCCTGACTCTGCCCGTAGTCTCGTACACCTCTAGGAGACTAACCCCCACTCCAATTTGATCCAGCAGCTCTCTCCGACGAGGCCCACGACCACCCGAACCGCCGTCCGCCGGAGCAAGGGCCGCCGTCGACAAGTGCTCGCCGGCGACCACCACCACCACCCACAGACGCGGAAGGACGTGCTGATCACGGAGGTACCACCCGATCACCCTGCCTGCCGTGGATCGCCATCGGCGACCACCGCATCTCTCGGGCGCCGACGCGCCCTGTTTCCCTCGTTTGAATATTCAAACCTGACGGGTGGAGCCCGCCTGTCAGCTCTCATTCTTTTTCTTTTAAACGAACCGTTTTCTGACTTTTTCTGCTGAACCCCCTGAGAGTTTCTGTTTCATTACAAAAGGTCCCTGGATCAAAACCCTTATATCTTTTAAACAGAAAAGTATTTTTGGTTGATTCTTTTCTGTTCTTTTAAAA
The DNA here is from genome assembly GCF_018294505.1 of Triticum aestivum. Lineage (NCBI taxonomy): Eukaryota > Viridiplantae > Streptophyta > Magnoliopsida > Poales > Poaceae > Triticum > Triticum aestivum. The sequence continues at coordinate 548,242,875 of NC_057810.1, read as the reverse complement.
TTTTGTCTAGTTTTTTATCAGATTTATTTGAAAATTATTTGGATTACTTTTTGTGCACCTCGCGGTATTTACGTTACGTGCGTATTTTCTTATACCGTAGATACCGGAGGAGGTGACGGAGCCGCGAACTTCACCCAGTTAGACTCCGACTACTCCGAACCAGGCAAGCATGTTTGAACTCTTGATATGATGAGTGTTTGTTGCATGTTTGCATTTAGGAGTTTCATGGCATGTTTATGAACATTTCTTTGAATGTTATATTTCATGCACAGAAGTGGAAAGTAAGTTTCGGAAAGCCATATGTTGTTGGATACATATTGGCATGGCCATGTGATGGCATGAGGATGGGTAAGATGGCAGTGTTGTGGCATGCCAGTCTTATGCCAGTCTATTTGACTTCAGTGTCATCGTGAATCAAATCACATTCCCATTCATTTCCTTCCTGTACTGCCACATGTTTTCCGCAAGGAATATGGCTTAGTAAGTTGCAAACCGTTTTCCTGGTACACACCAAGTAGAGAGGCCGGGATGAGGGTTCCATGGCCCTGGATTAAAGCCCGTCATCCGGTCAGGGGGCATGGGTGTTTCCGGTTGGGACCGAGAGGGGGGCACCCCTTAGAGCGCGCGTATAGAAATTTGATCCCATGCTATTCGAGGTTGTGACCTCCCCGTCTCGAAGTTTTTCTTGGACGTTGTCTAGGGTGATTCCTGGCATCGTGAGGTGGAATGGGTGTGTACTGGTTAAATGTGTTTCTACCGAAATACCATAAACGGAACTAGTCCTTCGTGACTACGGAAATCCGTTGGCTGTGGTCAGTTAGTACAAACTCTGCAGAGTCACAAATCCTTTAAATCATCTTGTACTTGTCCAAGTACTGTGTTCATCTTATCTTGTCAGATATCAGCCTCAGTGACAAAACTCCGGTGGACTTCATGTGTGTAAATCCGGTTAAAAGTTTATTCTTGTGGATGGACTAACTTGTTATTTACATTTGATATAAGCCCTTTCTGTGACGTCGCTCAGACGTCCGACTGTGGCACACTTGTTATTTACATTTGATATTAAGCCCTTTCTGTGATGTTTGCTCAGACGTCCGATTGTGGTATTTTCTTTTATAAGCCTTCTGTGACGTCGCTCAGACGTCCGACTGTGGTATTTCTTTTATAAGCCCTTTCTGTGACGTCGCTCAGACGTCCGACTGTGGTATTTCATTTATAATCCCTTTCTGTGATGTCGCTCACACGTCTGACTGTGGCATTTCTTTTCAAGCCCTTTCTGTGATGTCGCTCAGACGTCCGAATGTGGCATTTCTTTTATAAGCCCTTTATGTGGTGTCTCTTAGACGCCCGACTGGCGGCATGAGCATTATTGTTTACCTTTCGAGGCGTCGCTCCAGACACCCGATCGGTTTTTCAGTTATTTGTTTTACTTATCAAGTCGTGCAAAAATGTTATTATTGGATCGAGCATTATTATTTTTGCTCATGACGCATTCATGCATACATTTGTTATATCTTTTGTCTGAACTGTCTTGCGAGTACTTTCAAAGTACTCACCTGGCTTGTTGATTTGGCAAGATGTTGATGAAGGCGATCTCATGGATGAAGAGTTCGATAGCGAGTCCGACGCCTAGAGGAGTCCCAGTCAGTCCCGTGCGATCCTGCATTTGGTCACTGTATCATATCCGCTTCCGCCACCCCAGAAATAAATTCATCGAGCCTCACCTCGACGCTCGATGAGTTGCCCATTAGGAGTCAAGTTATCCACCACCACCCTTTTTATCTTGAGCTAGTAGCATGTCACCACACCCCTGTGCCATAACCGCCATTATGTAAGATATTGGCGAGTTTGTAATAAATTGTTGAGCAGCCTCAGCTCAACCCTGTAATATATTTAATGCTACTGGTCCTCTGTTTATCAAGTATTTGTCTACCAGTGAGGATAATTTTTCCTATACTGGGAACTAAAGATCGATTTTCTCAATAAGCATTTTATTGAAAAACCGGTCGTGACAGACTTGGTACCAGAGCCAGGCTGACTGTAGGAAGCCACTAGGTGCGATCGCTAATTGGTTATTAGCATGATAGAGTTTATTCATGTTTTTACAAATGTAGTCATTTTTCTGACAGTCAGCATAAAATTTATGATCTGATCGCTCAGAATTTTTGCCTACTTTTGTAGATGGCTGGCGACGACTGTGAGTCTCAAATGTTCGCCAACGTGCCTGAGGGGTTTGTCAAGCTCCTCTCCTTCATCGTTCAGGTCGCGATGGGGCCATCCGTGCGCCCAGTCTTCACACTTTATCCACACAAGATCAACGACAGTCTGACCATGCACCAGGCCGCGGTGCAATTCAGGGGAGGGCGTGCTGAGATACGCCGCTTCCGATTCTTGGGGAGAGCCATGCCTACAGAGAGGCATGCTATGCAGATGGCTGCCCGCGAGGCGATAGCTCGTCTTCGGGATGTCCTTCCTGCAATGAAGACCCGTCGCTACCGCTACCTTCCATGCCACGTGCCTTACACCTGTCACTACTCTTTCTCTTGCCCCAGAGGAGAGCGAGACGAGGCCTTTGAGATGCTTGTCGAGTACCTCCGAGCCCTGGAGGCAGCCTTCGACAGCATGGTGGACGACCTCGTAGCTGCCCGCATGGACTCAGTCCATGGCTGTGCCGCCAACAGGAGGGAACTCCTGCACACCGCTCCACCGCTGACTTTTATCTCGTCCTCAGCTTCTCATTCACCTACCATTCTCGCCACTGCTCGTCGTCTTCCTACCACTGAGGAATTCAACCAAGCTATTGCACCCACTCCCGTTCGCGCTGCACCACTCATTGCACCCACTCCCATACGTGCTACCCCACCTATTTCGCCCACTCATATTCAGGTTACTCCGCCTATGGCACCTGCTCCATCAGCTCAGCGCAGCGTTCCTCGTCTGGAACCTATTAGCGAGGAGGAGGTTGATTCCCCAGCGTCACTGCGTCTCACCCTCGGCAGGCCAAGGGAGATCCTCACCATCTCCGACTGAGTACGTGTAGACACCATGCGATGCAACGACTTGTGTGATATGTTTATATGTACATAGGTTGTGAGAAGTAGCCTGTTTGCGCATCATGTAGGATCTGGAGAAGTGCACTAGTCTCAATAACATGTCAGGATTATGTACGCATATCCTGAGTGATGTAATGTATAATTATGCCTGCGTGTAAGATATGTAATAGTCCTTCTCCGCGCGCAATCGTGTATTTTCAAAAAAAATCCTAGAGTTTTATGTGTGTTTTATTGACTTTTGCGACTCTCTTTCTTGTCTTACGAGTTTCACAAAATATATCCCCAGAGTGAAAGATGTCTCGTCCGTGGACGCGCTCTATGCCAAATCAGCCCGAAGAAAATTATGGCACACCACCAAACCACAATTTCACTCAGGGACAGACAAGTCAACAGGACAGTGAAACAGCATTTACCCAAGTGTGTCGTCTGTATGAACAGAGTCAGCAACAACACCAGGAAATGATGAACCAATTCATCAATATGGGAAATAACCGTGGTCAGTATCAGCAGCAATCCAAGTTATCTGAGTTACAGAAAACGCGTCCCCAAACATTTTCTCATACTGACAAGCCTCTTGAGGCCGAAGACTGGCTTCGAGACATGGAGAGAAAATTAATTATTGCACAGTGTTCAGACCGTGAAAAAGTATTGTATGCACCACATTATCTCACCGGAGCAGCTGCATCATGGTGGGAAAACTTCCTGCACATGCACCCCAACGAAAATGAAATAACCTGGGAGGATTTCAAGGAAAGTTTTCGTGGGGCACACATTCCTAAGAGTGTTATGAAAATCAAGAAGAGAGAATTTGATGACCTCAAGCAAAGGACCATGACAGTGTCAGAATACAACAGCCAATTCACTCTGCTGTCTCGCTACGCCAATGAGGAGCGCATGACCGAGAGCAAGAAAATGGAAAAAATTCTTGGAAGGCCTAGCACCCACGCTTAAATGCCAGCTGGTTGTGCATACCTTCCCAGATTTTAAAACACTGGTGGATAAGGCCATTACTCTGGAAAATGAGCGACGCAGCTTAGAAGATTTCCGCAAACGCAAAAGGGACCAGTCTACTTTTGCTCGCAACCACAGAAGCAAGACGGAAATTCAGAAGGGTGGTACACACAAAACCCCGACGAATAATTCACGCCCAATCAAGAATTTCCATGCAAGAGACAAGGAGTTCACATATCGCCCAGGCGTTACTTGTTACGCTTGTGGAGAAGAAGGGCACTATGCCAAGCAGTGCCCCAAGCCAAGGAACTCAACCCCAAAGCCTAACAATGGTGGCAATAATTCAGCGCCAAAGCGAAACAATTTCAACGCCAATAACAACCACCGGAAGGGTCACCTGAACCACGTGACCAAAGAGGAAGCACAGAACGCCCCAGATATCGTACTCGGTACGTACCCTGTCAACACAATACCTGCCATGGTTTTGTTTGATTCTGGAGCTTCTCACTCATTCATTTCGAAGAGTTTTGCTTTGCAAAATAATTTTTCGATGCTTCCCTTGGAAAAATCAATGATCATCAAGTCCCCTGGGATTAAGCAAGTGACCCAGAGTTACTGTCAAGGTGTGGTTATTGAATTTGAAGGATTGAAGTTTTACGCCAACCTTATTGTATTGGAAAGCAAAGGACTGGATGTCATCCTAGGGATGGATTGGTTAACCACCAACAAAGGTTTTATTGACTGCTTCAACCGGACCGTGATTCTCACACACCATCACGGGAAGACAATAAAAGTTTCAGCCAAAGAGAGACAAATACCTCGGCAACCGAGATTAAACAAGGTGGACGTTTCTGAGCTGAACAAGGTTCCAGTAGTGTGTGAATTTCCAGACGTATTTCCAGAAGAACTACCAGGCATGCCACCGGACCGAGAGATAGAATTCAGCATTGAGCTAGCACCCGGAACCGCTCCCATTTACAAGAAACCATACAGAATGGCACCATCCGAATTGGTAGAATTGAAGAAGCAAATAAAAGAATTATTGGAGAAAGGATACATACGAGCCAGTTCCTCACCTTGGGGTTCTCCAATTTTATTTGCCAAGAAAAAGGATGGAACACTGAGATTGTGTATTGACTATCGAGCTCTTAACATGGTCACAATCAAGAACAAATACCCAATGCCCCGAATAAATGATTTATTTGATCAGCTCGCACAGGCCAAAGTCTTCTCAAAAATTGACTTGAGATCAGGATACCACCAATTAAAAGTGCGAACAGAAGATATTCCCAAGACAGCCTTCACTTCCAGATATGGACTGTATGAGTTCACAGTAATGCCATTTGGGCTAACCAACGCCCCCGCATATTTTGTTCACCTCATGAACAAAGTATTTATGAAGTATATGGACAAGTTTGTTGTGGTATTCATCGATGATATTCTGATATACTCCAAAACACCAGAAGAGCACGCCGAGCATCTCAGGATTGTACTCGGAGAACTCAGGAAACATCAACTGTACGCCAAATTCAGCAAATGTGAATTTTGGCTAAGACAGGTGGGTTTTCTGGGCCACGTACTCACCCAAGAAGGTATTGCAGTAGACCCGGAAAAGGTCAAGGCCGTACTTGGCTGGAAACCACCAGCTAGCGTAACGGACGTACGGAGTTTCTTGGGAATGGCAGGCTATTATCGGAGATTTATTGAAGGATTCTCCACCATAGCAAAGCCAATGACGCAGTTGCTCAAGAAAGGCAAGAAGTTTGAATGGACGGAAGCATGTGAGAAAAGCTTCCAAGAGCTAAAAAGCAAATTAACAACGGCACCAGTATTAATTGTGCCAGACATACACAAGAATTTTGAGGTATATTGTGACGCATCCCGGAAAGGCCTCGGATGCGTATTGATGCAAGAAGGCAAGGTAGTTGCGTATGTCTCCAGACAACTTCGCAAGCATGAGGAGAATTATCCCACTCATGACTTAGAATTGGCAGCGGTCATCCATGCACTCAAGGAATGGAGACACTTTCCTACTTGGAAATCGTTGTGAAATATACACAGACCATAAGAGTCTTAAGTATATTTTCACACAGCCGGAACTTAATTTACGGCAACGACGCTGGTTGGAGTTGGTGAAGGATTATGATGTTGGAATCCACTATCATCCCGGAAAAGCAAATGTTGTGGCAGATGCCCTTAGTCGGAATCCCAGCACGGACAACGACAGTATACCAAATTTGAGGCCAGAATTTCAACAGGAATTTGCCAAACTCAATTTAATAATGGTCACCGAAGGCAGTGTGTCGAATTTGGAAATACAGCCTACCCTGATGGAAAAGATTAAGGAGGCTCAGCATGGACACCCCAGCATTGATGGCATAAAAAGGAAAGTGAGTTTGGGCAAGGCCTCAGAATTCAACGTAGATGAGCAAGGAATATTGTGGTACGGAGAGAGACTTTGCGTACCAAATATCAAGGACCTCAAACAGCAGATTCTGGCTGAAAGCCACACCGCTCCGTATTCAATCCATCCTGGAGGAACAAAAATGTACAAAGACCTTCAGGAAAATTTTTGGTGGCACGGTATGAAGAGAGACATAGCCATGTTCATTTCATGCTGTGACTCTTGTCAACGCATCAAGGCCGAGCACCAGAAACCAGCCGGGCTGTTACAGCCAAACAAGATACCCGAGTGGAAGTGGGACGAGATTGGAATGGATTTCATTGTTGGACTACCACGGTCACGACACGGAAATAATGCCATATGGGTCATCACCGACAGATTAACTAAGGTAGCACATTTTATTCCGGTGAAGACAACTCACACCACTCAGAGACTGGCCAGACTTTATCTTGCCCGTATCGTCTGCCTGCATGGAGTCCCAAAGACTATCATATCTGACAGAGGCACACAGTTCGTCTCTAGATTTTGGGATCACCTACAACAGGCACTGGGAACCCAACTATCATTCAATACCGCATACCACCCCCAGACTGATGGGCAAACTGAACGCGTAAACCAAATTCTAGAAGACATGCTGAGAGCCTGTGTCCTCACCTACGGAACCAGTTGGGAAGAAAGTTTGCCATATGCAGAGTTCGCATACAACAACAGTTATCAAGCCAGCTTGCAAATGGCACCCTTTGAAGCTCTATATGGGAGAAGATGTCGTACCCCGCTAAACTGGTCAGAAACTGGGGACAGCCACATCTTCGGCCCAGATATGCTCAAGGAGTCTGAGGAGAAAGTTAAGACGATTAGAGATCGACTCAAGACAGCTCAAAGTCGGCAAAAGAGTTATTACGATCGAAAGCATCGGGAAATCAGTTTTGAACCCGGAGAATTTGTATACCTAAGAGTTTCTCCTATGAGGGGTCTGCAGCGATTCAGGATTAAGGGAAAGCTAGCACCAAGATTCATCGAACCATTCTGTATAGTGGCCCGAAGAGGCACGGTAGCCTACCAGCTAGACCTACCCGGAGATTTATCCGATATCCACAACGTGTTCCACATCTCGCAGTTGAGAAAGTACGTGAGCAACCCAGAGAAGCAAGTATCACATGAAAATATTGACGTGCAACCAGACCTCACCTACCGGGAGCACCCAATAAAAATATTAGAAGAGTCTGAGAGGAGGACCCGACAGAAAACCATCAAGTTTTTCAGAGTTCAGTGGAGCAATCACACCGAGAATGAAGCAACTTGGGAGAGAGAGGATTTTCTTCGGACAGAGCACCCACACCTGCTTAAGGATCAGCTGAAATCTCGGGGACGAGATTTTTCCTAAGGGGGTAGGTGCTGTGACACTCCAAAAATTTTGTGGTTTTTGTTTTTAGCAAGAGCCTTGCTTGGTTTAAAGAAGGTCATTTAAACCCTTCTTAAAAACCTCTCATCTGAGTTTTCCCTCTAAAAATCTTTTCTTGGATTCAGTTTCTTCTAAAAAGAAAACCTTTTTGGTTTTGGGCTTTTCTTTGGTTTTGATCCATTCTTGATTTTACCATGCCTCCTTATGGTAAAATTTCCCAAAACCCCTCCTTCCACTTTGGATCAACCCAAACATTCTGTCCCAACTAATAAAATCCATTTTTGGATTTTATCTCATTTATTTCTTTCCCAAAACAATTCTGTCCTTTATTTTGAGCCTAGGTAATTTGCAAAGCAAGTACCTTAATGCATTTGAATTTTGACCTCAACTCAACTCCTCTGGATAGTCCTTAGCAACCACAACCTAGAACCATCAAGATCCACTCTTCTCCTTTTCAAAATTTTCAAATTTCACCCTCTGCAAGTTTGGACCAGATTTGTCAAATTTGGTGAAATTCATATCTCCACTTCTCCAAAAATTCCACCAAAATTCAGGCAACCCCTAGTTGCAATGAGAGACCACTCCACCAAAAACCAGCTCAAGGAAAAATCCCCACATGCCAAAATCATTCTGTCGAACACCTGGCCTACACTGTTACTGTACATCTTCAGTAAAATTCAGAGTTCAGTGTCGTTTCTTCGTCAGGGATTCAGTCACATGTCGACTGTGCACTTGGCGCGTTGCTCACAGCTCCACCTCCCTGTCCGGAGCACCACACGCGTGCTTGGCTCGTTCCTGGCGTCGGTGGCGCCCTGGCCCGCCTGCGCCGGCGTGTTCCACGGCGGTAGAAACCCCGTGGCGGCCGACAGGGGGACACCCTGTGGCATAACTCCGTTCGGCACCGCCCAAACCTCCTGAGAGCTCCGCGTGGCCATCTCCTTGCCAGCGCACGCATGCAGCACCGTCGCCGTGGCCTGGCACACGCAGAGCGTGCTCTCTGCCGCCGACATGCCGTACGGCCGTTCCGTCGGGGACAGGCCGTAACCACCCTTGCCGTGCTAAGTTAGACGCTGGAATGGCACCAGTGCTTCGTCTAGATGATGCTCAAGCCTCTAATCCAACCGTCCAGCCACAGCGCCGCCGTAATCGCTCGCCGGACTTATCCGTTCACGGCAACCGCCTCGGGCCGGCTATAAATAGCGCCTCCGAGCTCGCTCTCGCCCCCGCACAACTCCACCACCTCACCAGACCCCGCCTAGCCTCTGGAAGAGCCTCGAGGGGCCCTTCTTCCTCCACTCCGGCCACCTCCGTCCGCCTCGGGCTGCGGCAACGTTCTCTTCGGTGAGAACTCCTCCACCTCCCTGCACTTGCCCGTAGTCTCATGGCACCACTAGGAGACTAACCCCCACTCCAATTTGACCCCAGCAGCTCTCTCCGACGAGGCCCACGACCACCCGAACCACCGTCCGCCGGAGCAAGGGCCGCCGTCGACACAGTGCTCGCCGGCGACCACCACCACCACCCACCGACGCGGAAGGACGTGCTGAACACGGAGGTACCACCCGATCCCCCTGCCTCGCCGTGGATCGCCGTCGGCGACCACCGCAACTCTCGGGCGCCGACGAGCCCTGTTTTCCTCGTTTGAATATTCAAACCTGACGGGTGGAGCCCGCCTGTCAGTCTCTCATTTCTTTTCTTTTAAACGAACCGTTTTCTGGACTTTCCCGCAGAACCCCCTGAGAGTTTTCTGTTTCATTACAGAAAGGTCCCTGAATCAAAACCCTTATATCTTTTAAACAGAAAAGTATTTTTGTTTGATTCTTTTTCTGTTCTCTTTAAAATTTTGTCTAGTTTTTTATCAGATTTATTTGAAAATTATTTGGATTACTTTTTGTGCACCTCGCGGTATTTACGTTACGTGCGTATTTTCTTATACCGTAGATACCGGAGGAGGTGACGGAGCCGCGAACTTCACCCAGTTAGACTCCGACTACTCCGAACCAGGCAAGCATGTTTGAACTCTTGATATGATGAGTGTTTGTTGCATGTTTGCATTTAGGAGTTTCGTGGCATGTTTATGAACATTTCTTTGAATGTTATATCTCATGCACAAAAGTGGAAAGTAAGTTTCGGAAAGCCATATGTTGTTGGATACATATTGGCATGGCCAGGTGATGGCATGAGGATGGGTAAGATGTCAGTGTTGTGGCATGCCAGTCTTATGCCAGTCTATTTGACTTCAGTGTCATCGTGAATCAAATCACATTCCCATTCATTTCCTTCCTGTACTGCCACTTGTTTTCCGCAAGGAATATGGCGTAGTAAGTTGCAAACCGTTTTCCTGGTACACACCAAGTAGAGAGGCCGGGATGAGGGTTCCATGGCCCTGGATTAAAGCCCGTCATTCGGTCAGGGGGCATGGGTGTTTCCGGTTGGGACCAAGAGGGGGGCACCCCTTAGAGCGCGCATATAGAAATTTGATCCCATGCTATTCGAGGTTGTGACCTCCCCGTCTCAAAGTTTTTCTTGGACGTTGTCAAGGGTGATTCCTGGCATCGTGAGGTGGAATGGGTGTGTACTAGTTAAATGTGTTTCTACCGAAATACCATAAACGGAACTAGTCCTTCGGACTACGGAAATCCGTTGGCTATGGTCAGTTAGTACAAACTCTGCAGAGTCACAAATTCTTTAAATCATCTTATACTTGTCCAAGTACTGTATTCATCTTATCTTGTCAGATATCAGCCTCAGTGACAAAACTCCGGTGGACTTCATGTGTGTAAATCCGGTTAAAAGTTTATTCTTGTGGATGGACTAACTTGTTATTTACATTTGATATAAGCCCTTTCTGTGACGTCGCTCAGACGTCCGACTGTGGCACACTTGTTATTTACATTTGATATTAAGCCCTTTCTGTGACGTTGCTCAGACGTCCGACTGTGGTATTTTCTTTTATAAGCCCTTTCTGTGACGTAGCCTAGACGTCCGACTGTGGTATTTCTTTTATAAGCCCTTTCTGTGACGTCGCTCAGACGTTCGACTGTGGTATTTCATTTATAAGCCCTTCCTGTGATGTCGCTAAGACGTTCGACTGTGGCATTTCTTTTCAAGCCCTTTCTGTGATGTCGCTCAGACGTCCGAATGTGGCATTTCTTTTATAAGCCCTTTATGCGGTGTCGCTTAGACGCCCGACTGCGGCATGAGCATTATTTGTTTACCTTTCGAGGCGTCGCTCCAGACACCCGATCGGTTTTTCAGTTATTTGTTTTACTTATCAAGTCGTGCAAAAATATTATTATTGGATTGAGCATTATTATTTTTGCTCATGACGCATTCATGCATACATTTGTTATATCTTTTGTCCGAACTGTCTTGCGAGTACTTTCAAAGTACTCACCTGGCTTGTTGATTTCGCCAGATGTTGATGAAGGCGATCTCATGGATGAAGAGTTCGATAGCGAGTCCAACGCCTAGAGGAGTCCCAGTCGGTCCCGTGCGATCCTGCATTTGGTCACTGTATCATATCCGCTTCCGCCACCCCAGAAATAAATTCATCGAGCCTCACCTCGACGCTCGATGAGTTGCCCGTTTGGAGTCAAGTTATCCACCACCACCCTTTTTATCTCGAGCTAGTAGCATGTCACCACACCCCTGTGCCATAACCGCCCTTATGTAAGATATTGGCGAGTTTGTAATAAATTGTTGAGCAGCCTCAGCTCAACCCTGTAATATATTTATGCTACTGGTCCTCTGTTTATCAAGTATTTGTCTACCCGTGAGGATAACTTTTTCCTATACTGGGAACTAAAGATCGATTTTCTCAATAAGCATTTTATTGAAAAACCGGTCGTGACATTAATGGACAGAAGTCTCCAAGATCAATCTCAGGAAGTATGGGTTCCTCCTTCATATTGCACAACCAATTCATCATTATAAGCATTCTTTTGGCAGAACTTCGTAAGCCTATACTCAAGAGAATATCCTAACTCATTATTTCGAATAGCAAAATCATCATTGAGATCAGAAATTTTATCAACTATAACATTGGTAGGAACCTTTTTTCTAAGGTTTTTATTAAAAGCAACATAGTCCAAAGATTGAAAGCGCATTATTTCCTCTTGATCAAAGAGGATTGCCTCTATGGGAGGACGGCTAGCGTCCACTCTGTAGTGCACAAAGATTTCTTTGGCCTCTTTTATTATAAATCTGAATTCATGTGCCAAAAAGATAGTAGCGGCACGCTTAACAAAAGAATGCTCAATATTAGAAAATTATAGGAAAATCCTTTGTATGCAAGGGTGCATGTGCATAACTGCCTTTCAAGTTCAACCATAAGCATGGTGATAGCATCCGCAAGACTACTAGTTCTATGAAGAATAGAACCACCCATAGAAGGTAAAGCACCGGCACAAGTAAAGAAATCTTGAATAACCCCTTTTCCAATAATATTACCACTACTGATTTGGAATTTTTTAGTATGTAAGATAGTGGGTTCTTTAGCAGGAGCATCAAAATTTCCCATGTTGTTATTGTCCATACCAACGGTAATCTCCCCAGTTTCAGACATAATGGCAGAAAATGCGACGAGCAAGCAAAAGACAAGCGCAAGAGAGAGGAGATTGGGAAAGAGAGGGCGAATAAAACTGCAAGGGTGAAGTGGGGGAGAGGAAAACGAGAGGCAAATGGCAAATAATGTAATGCGAGGGAGATGAGTTTGTGATGGGTACATGGTATGTCTTGACTTGAGCGAAGACCTCCCCGGCAACGGTGCCAGAAATCCTTCTTGCTACCTCTTGAGCATGCGTTGGTTTTTCCCTTGAAGAGGGAAGGGTGACGCAGCAAAGTAGCGTAAGTATTTCCCACAGTTTTTCAGAACCAAGGTATCAATCCAGTAGGAGGCTCCTCAAAAGTCCCACGCACCTACACAAACAAAAAAAGAACCTCGCAACCAACGCGATAAAGGGGTTGTCAATCCCTTCACGGTAACTTGCAAAAGTGAGATCTGATAGAGATAATAAGATAAGATAAATATTTTTTTGTATTTTTATGATATAGATTGGAAAGTAAAAGATGCAAATAAAAGTAGATGGAAAACTTATATGATAAAAGATAGACCCGGGGGCCATAGGTTTCACTAATGGCTTCTCTCAAGATAGCATAAGTATTACTGTGGGTGAACAAATTACTGTCGAGCAATTGATAGAAGAGTGCATAGTTATGAGATTATCTAGGCATGATCATGTATATAGGCATCACGTCCGCAACAAGTAGATCGAAACGATTCTGCATCTACTACTATTACTCCAAACATCGACCGACTCCTGCCTGCATCTAGAGTATTAAGTTCATGAAAACAGAGTAAAGCATTAAGAAAGATGGCATGATGTAGAGGGATAAACTCATTCAATATGATATAAACCCCATCTTTTTATCCTCGATGGCAACAATACAATATGTGCCTTGCTGCCCCTGCTGTCTCTGGGAAAGGACACCGCAAGATTGAACCCAAAGCTAAGCACTTCTCCCACTGCAAGAAAGATCAATCTAGTAGGCCAAACCAAACTGATAATTCGAAGAGACTTGCAAAGATAACTTAATCACACATAAAATAATTCAGAGGAGATTCAAATATTTCTCATAGATAAACTTGATCATAAACCCACAATTCATCGGATCTCGACAAACACACAGCAAAAAGAGTTACATCTAATAGATCTCCAAGAAGATCAAGGAGAACTTTGTATTGAGATTCAAAGAGAGAGAAGAAGCCATCTAGCTAATAACTATGGACCCGAAGGTCTGTGGTAAACTACTCACAACTCATTGGAGAGGCCTTGGAGATGATGTAGAGGCCCCCTCCATTGTCGATTCCCCCTCCGGCAGAGCACCGGCGAAGGCTCCAAGATGGGATCTCGCAGATACAGAAGGTTGCGGCACTGGAATTAGGTTTTCATGGTGCTCCCTGATGTTTTCAGGGTATGGGTGAGGGAGTCCTGGATTAGGGGGTCCTCGGACAGCCGGACTATGTACTTGTGCCGGACTGTTGGGCTATCAAGATACAAGATTGAAGACTTTGTCTCCTGTCCGGGTGGGACTCTCCTTGGTGTGGAAGGCAAGCTTGGCAATTCGGATATGTAGATCTCCTTCTCTGTAACTGACTCCGTGTAACCCTAGCCCCCTCCGGTGTCTATATAAAACCAGGGGGTTTAGTCCGTAGGACAACAACAATCATAATCATAGGCTAGCTTCTAGGGTTTAGCCTCTATGATCTCATGGTAGATCAACTCTTGTAATACTCATATCATCAAGATCAATCAAGCAGGAAGTAGGGTATTACCTCCATCGAGAGGGCCCAAACCTGGGTAAACATCGTGTCCCCCGCCTCCTGTTACCATTAGCCTTAGACGCACAGTTCGGGACCCCCTACCCGAGATCCGCCCGGTTTTGACACTGACATTGGTGCTTTCATTAAGAGTTCCATGGTGTCATCACGGCAAGGCTTGATGGCTTCTTCAATCATCTACAACGATGCGATCCAGGGTGAGGTTTTCCTTCCCGGACAGGTCTTCGTATTCGGCGGCTTAGTATCAGGTCAGGTTTGGAAGCTTGAACTACACTGCCGACATCCGCGGAAGCTTGATCTTCGACAGATTCGAGCCCATGACAGGTGCGCCGTACAGTCACGATGAGCATGACTTAGGTCTGCCATCAGACCGTGTTCAGGAGAACGCACCTGCAGCTGCCCAGGCCTTAGATCCAGAGCATATCACGCCATCCGAGGACGGGTGGATAGACCCCGCCACGGAGGCCGCACACTCATCGGTGCTAGAGCCGAACACAGACTTCACCTCCAAAGACATCTGTGTCATCAGACCCTCGGACCCGTCTCCGGTCATAGGTTCTGAACCACGCGCATCCATGCCTATCGAATTTGATTGGGCACCGATCATGGAGTTTACCTCCACTGATATCTTTCAGCACTCACCCTTGGGCGACGTGCTAAATTCACTCAAATCTCTCTCCCTGTCAGCAGACTCTTGGCCGAACTATGTCCGGCTTGAGTTGTAACGCCCTAGATTTGATGCGCCAGGTGTCTGCCAGTTATTCGCCGTTGTTGCCATGTCATTTGCTTGCATGTTGCATTTTCTATGTCATCACGTGCATTCCATTGCATACGTGTTCGTCTCATGCATCCGAGCATTTTCCCCGTTGTCCGTTTTGCAATCTGACACTTCTATGTCCTCCGGCGTTCCCCTTTTGTCTCCTGCTATGAGCGGGTGTTAAACATTCTCGGAATGGATCGTGATTTTCCAAGCGGCCTTGGTACACCACCAGTAGACCGCCTATCAAGTTTCGTGGCATTTGGAGTTCTTTTGATACTCCAACGGTTAGCCGCGTAGCCCGAAACCCCTCTCTCTTTGCAGACCAGCCTCTCTTCACCACAGCCCATGAGCCCATCCAAACCCCTTCCATGCTCTTGGTCATTCGATCACGATCGTGTGGGCGAAAACCGCTCCCCATTTGGAGTCTCCTAGCTCCCTCTACCTATATATATGTGTATCCCCCCAAATTTCGCGCAGTCCAAACCCTAGCCTAGCCCCTCTCCGCCGCCAGACACGTCCGGATCGCACCGGACGCGTCCGCGCCGCCGCCCGCAGCCAACCGGAGGCCGACACGTCACCACTCATCCGCCCCCGCCGTCGCGGCCTACCTAGGCCCGGGGCAAGCTCGCCGAGCCCATCGGGGCCCAACCCCGCGCCACCGCGTCGCCCGTTCGCCCGCCTCCGCGCCTCCTCGCCAGCATGCACCGCCGCCGCACCGCTGGCACGCCTCCCGAGATCTCTCCGCCGCCCGTCGCCTCCTTGCCGGCGCGCCCCGCGCCCCGAGCCGGCGAGCTCCCTCCGCAGCCGGTCGCCGCCCGGCCCCGTTGCGGCCCCGCCGGCGCCAGATCTGACGAGGCCCGGCCAGATCCGGCCGGCCCCGTCCCGCCGGTGCCTCCCCCGCCCACTCCGGCCGCCGCGCCGCCCGTCTCCGGCGAGGCTAGCCCCGCCTCAAAGTCTGCGCCCCTCGTTTTTCTCCAAGTCCCTGAGTTTTTCAGCATTCTGGTGCCAAGTTTGACATGCCATAACTTGTTGCATACTGCTCTGCTTTGGCCGTGCTATATATCAAAATGTTCGCTGTGAGATGCTATACATTTAATTACATTGCGTCATGCTTGTTTGAGTTCATATTGATGCCCTAATCATCATTGCAAGAGTGCTATATGATATTAACTGCTGTCTGGTAACAGAACTTGGTGTTTTGTCAGTTTCGTTGCATTTTGTATGTGCATAATATGAGCTTGATGTCTACATGAGTTTTGAGATACATCATACCATCTTCACAGTGGTGCAATCATTGTATTTTTGTGGGTCTTGTAGTGAGTGCATCGAGCTTGTTAAGTAGGGTACTTGTTACTGTTTTGCTAGTCTGAATCTGCTATATCATGATGCTATGTAATCCTGCTGCTACAAGTCATTCTATGCATAATATTGAGATGATAACTAAGGATGTTTTGTTATACATGTCATGCTCTATCCGTCCATGCCCCTGGTTGTAATTATATCCTGCTGTAGCTTGTTGTAATCTTGCTCTCAAATTGCAAATTAATGTTGCTGTCAGCTTGTTAACATTAAGTTCAGTTTTGCCATGAGATTTGCTAGTGATCCATGCACCCTATGAACATGTTCTTGCCATGCTTAGCTTCACAAATATGTCTTCTTACTGCTGGTTTCCTTGGCATGCCATGAGTTGCTCTGTGGCGAGTTTTACAAGCTCACCAACATGCCTACTTATTGTTGTTTCTGCCATGTCTGAATCTGTCATATCACTGGCCATGTTTGCATGGATGCCACCATCTTTTCTGTTGATCTTTGGAATTAATTCAGTAAGGAACTTTTGTTCTACGCGTTTAGTAGATTCATGCCATGCCTTAGTTTGCTATTTTAAGTTCCTGTAACATGTTGTTTGATAGCTCTAAACATTGCAACCTGATGTTATTTCTGCAAAGCCTGAAATTGTTATTATTTGCAATCTTGCCATGACTTTTTGAGGATGTTCTACTGTTTTATGGAGATAGGTCAGTGTTCATGTTTCGTTATTATTTACCTGTACATCATGTCCATGCCTTTTGTTTTAATGTTGAGGTGATGTAGCATGTTGTTTTGATGCTTGCTAGATGCCTACTTGCTGTTTTGGACAGCTTGTCATTTAAACTTGTTTCATGTGTGTGTTGAACCCTTGCTCAGTTTTGAGTGTGCTCTATATGAAACTTGATTAGAATTGCATGTAGTTTCCTATTACCTTGTTGCATCCATGTTTTGAGAGTGTTTGCTTGATATTTGTATGCATTTTATATCAATGCCATGTTTAACTTGTTTTGCTCATATCTTCTAGGCCGTAGCTCCGAATTAAATGAACTTTATATGTAACTTGACTAGAATTTCGTGTAGATCATCATTGTGCATTTTAACTTGCTGTTTAACAACTTGAACATCAGGTTTATTCAGATCTGGACCAATTTTGAAATTTGCATATGAGGACTTACCGGAATTGTTATATGTTGTTCCGGGCCTCATTTAAACTTGCTTTGATGTGTTGCTCTTGTATGCATCATCTCTTGACATGAGTATCTCCATGTAGCTTTGTCATGCATCATGCCTGTTGTGCATCATGTCTTGTCTATGTGTGGTGTGTTTACCATGTTGTGTGCTTCTTCTCGATAGTTCCCGTTTTGTTGCGATCGTGAGGATTCGTTCGTCTACGCTTGGTTCGGCTTCATCCGTTCATCTTCTTCATGGACTCGTTCTTCTTCCTTGCAGGATTTCAGGCAAGATGACCGCTACCCTGGATCTCACTACTATCATTGCTATGCTAGTTGCTTCGTTCTATCGCTATGCTGCACTACCTATCACTTGTTTATCAAGCCTCCCAAATTGCCATGTCAGCCTCTAACCTTTTCACCCTTCCTAGCAAACCATTGCTTGGCTATGTTACCGCTTTGCTCAGCCCCTCTTATAGCATTGTTAGTTGCAGGTGAAGTTGAAGATTGCTCCATGATGAACATGATTATGTTGGGATATCACAATATCTCTTATTTATTTAATGCAACTATATACTTGGTAAAGGGTGGAAGGCTCGGCCTTATGCCTGGCTTTTTGTTCCACTCTTGCCGCCCTAGTTTCCATCATACCGGTGTTATGTTCCCGAATTTTGCGTTCCTTACGCGGTTGGGTGAATTATGGGACCCCCTTGACAGTTCGCTTTGAATAAAACTCCTCCTGCAAGGCCCAACCTTGGTTTTACCATTTGCCTCACCTAGCCCTTTTTTCCCTTGGGTTTCCGGAGCCCGAGGGTCATCTTTATTTTAGCCCCCCCCCCGGGCCAGTGCTTCTCTAAGTGCTGGTCCGAACCGAGCTGCCTGCGGGGCCACCTCGGGGAAACTCGAAGTCTGGTTTTACTCGTAGCTAGTCTCATCCCGTGTTGCCCTGAGAACGAGATATGTGCAGCTCCTATCGGGATTTGTCAGCACACCGGGCGGCTTTGCTGGTCTTGTTTTACCATTGTCGAAATGTCTTGTAAACCAGGATTCCGAGACTGATCGGGTCTTCCTGGGAGAAGGAATATCCTTTGTCGACCGTGAGAGCTTGTGATGGGCTAAGTTGGGACACCCTTGCAGGGTATAAACTTTCGAGAGCCATGCCCGCGGTTATGTGGCAGATGGGAATTTGTTAATGTCCATTGTTGTAGATAACTTGACACCAGATCCGAATTAAAACGCATCAACCGCGTGTGTAGCCGTGATGGTCTCTTTTTGGCGGAGTCCGGGAAGTGAACACGGTTTTGGGTTATGTTTGACGTAAGTAGGAGTTCAGGATCACTTCTTGATCATTGCTAGCTTCACGACCGTTCCGTTTGTTCTCTTCTCGCTCTTATTTGCGTATGTTAACCACCATATATGCTTAGTCGCTGCTGCAACCTCACCACTTTACCCCTTCCTTTCCCTTTAAGCTTTGCTAGTCTTGATACCCATGGTAATGGGATTGCTGAGTCCTCGTGGCTCACAGATTACTACAACAATAGTTGCAGGTACAGGTTATGCGATGGTCGTGACGTGAGAGCTATGTTTGCTTGTTTTGGAGTTCTTCTTCTGCTTCTTCTTCGAACAAGGGATAGGTTCCAGGTCGGCAGCCTGGGCTAGCAGGGTGGTTGTCGTTTGAGTTTCTGTTTGTGTTTCATCCGTAGTCGGATGGTGCTCTTATGTAAGATGATGTTGTATTCGTGTGGCATTGTATGCCTTATGTATGTATTCCTATCTATTGAGTAATGTTGATGTAATGATATCCACCTTGCAAAAGCGTCTTCAAGATGCGCTTCTATCCTTGGTGGGACCTTCGAGTTCCTTTAGGATAGGGTCGCATCTTGGGCGTGACAAGTTGGTATCAAAGCCTCGACCAACCCTAGGAGCCCCCCTTGATTGATTGTGTAGTTGGGCCGATGTTGAGTCTAGAAGAAAACTATTTTTGGAGTATAGTTATATCGGAGAGTAGGAATTCGTTTTACTCCTCAGCTCCTTTGTCGCTCTGGTCAGGAATCTTGACATAGGTGTTTTGAATTACTCCTCTTCCCTTTCAAAATTTCTTTAGGATCACGCAGTTGGTTTTTCGGTCGTTGGTTCTCTTCTCTTTTCATCCGGTGCATTTCTCGTCAAGTTGACTCGACCCTCTTCATCTTTGCAAGTTCAATCCTCAGTTTTCTCTGAACGAAGTTATTTCTCTATACTCAGTTGTTTTCTTTTTCCCACCCACCCACCCATTTTCATCTCGGAGTCGGAGTCTGTAATCGAGTATCCATCCTACTCGTGTGAAGTCTTTGCTTTCTTTCCTCAATGATTTCAACCAGTGTTTTCTCTTCAAGTGATTCGTCGGTTCCCCCTTCCAAGTTTCCTTTGTTTTCCCGCCCTCCCACCCTTTTCTTCCCGGAGCCTGAGTCTCTTTCGAGCATCAATTTCATTCGTGTAGAACCTCTTCAGTCTTTCGTAAATTATCTCAACCGGTGAATTCTCGTCTCGTTTGACATTCATCATCTCTTTTCTTCTCTAGTGGATTCAATTCTAATTTTTGGTAGTAATTACATTCTTTTCCTTGGATCAAGTGTACTCCTTGCTCGTGTGCCTCTCGCCAGTTTATCCTTCCGGAGTGTTTAAGACATCTCAGGAGATTCGTCTGTGTTTGAATTTATTCGAGGTTGTCACCTCATTCAAATATTTCAATTATTCCGGTGCATCATCTACCTATTCAACAATGCTTTTCAATGGTGTTTTTCTCTTTAGTGGGCCCTAACCCACTGGTTTTTTCCCAGGATCTTACCTGACTCTTCTAATTCTCCTGGAGTTATTCTCAAATTCCTATTAAGTGTGACGTAAGAAGGGATTTCATCAGTCAGATGCCATCTCTAAGATCGCTTTCAAATTCTTTTCATCTTTGGTTCAACCCTTTCTCTTTTTCATTCTACCGGAGTACCTCAGTAATTTTGGTAGTGTTTCTCGTCGTCATTTGAAGGCCGAAGAAGAGTTTTTCCTCTAAATCTTGCTCGTTCTCTCGAAGATTCGGGGTTCCAGCTTCTTGTTATCCTATCGAATTATTCCATTTGTCAGATATTCATTTTCTTAACCATCCAGAGTATTTCAGAAGTTGATTTCTGTTTCTTTTCACCAGAGGCCATCGTTCCAGAAGAATTCTTCGTCCTCATACTTCAGCTACCGTTATCCATTTATCCCGGTGCTTCGTTCAAGTGTTCTTTAATCAGCTCATTATCTCTTCGTTCTTTTGCATCTAAATCCCCTCAAGCATATTTGTTCTTCTAATTCTTCCCGGTGATTCAGTCTCTTTCATCAGTCATTTCCAAATTCTTACGGTGGTTCGTTCAAGATTCTTTTTCCTTGATTATCATTCAATCCATTCGTTCTTTCCAATCTACCGGTGGTTCATGAAGACTTTCTCAAGTTTTGCGCTATATCCCCCCTTAATCCTTTTCAACACGGATAACTTGTATGCAATCCACTGCTTCTCATCAATTTAATTGATGGAGGATAGTCATAACATAATTCTTATTCTTGTTTTATCCAAGTGTCTAATTCTTTTCTACCGGAGTTTGTTCGTGTTACCAATTTCTCAGTTATGTGTTGTTCATCCTTATTTCCGGAGTTCCAAGTTTCCTCGATGATCTTGTCTCGAACCTCCACCTGAATCGTCGCAAGGCTTAATCTTATTCTTTCTTCCTTCATTCTATCTCATCATCCTTTTTGTTACCGGAGTTCTTCACGGTGGATCGTCATGATTTAGTTCATTCTCCAAAGAGTTCATCAAGATTTTAATCGAAGGAGCTCAACTATCCTTCTTCTTGCTTCTCGAGGTGCAATTAATTCTTCGTATTATTTTGAAATGGAGTTTTGCATTTCTTCGTTCTTCTCAGCTATCCAATCATTTCCGTTTGTGGCCTACTACAGTACCGATTAAAAAAACGGTTGTAGCTACTAGGCGACGAAATGGATTTCGAAATTTATTGACATTCTCTAGAAAAGGTACTGTCAATAAGCCTGTTGGCATAGAAACCATTAAGAGAACGCCCAATAACTTATTGGGTACCGTACGGAGTATTTGAAACATGGGAAAGAAGTACTGAGGGAGTCCTGGATTAGGGGGTGTCCGGATGGTCGGACTACGACCTTTGGCCGGACTCCCGGACTATGAAGATACAAGATTGAAGACTTCATCCCGCGTCCAGATGGGACTTTCCTTGGCGTGGAAGGCAAGCTTGGCGATACGATATGAACATCTCCTCCCACTGTAACCGACTCTGTGTAACCCTAGCCCTCTCCGGTGTCTATATAAACCGGAGAGTTTTAGTCCATAGGACGAACAACAATCATACCATAGGCTAGCTTCTAGGGTTTAGCCTCTCTGATCTTGTGGTAGATCAACTCTTGTACTACCCATATCATCAATATTAATCAAGCAGGAGTAGGGTTTTACCTCCACCGAGAGGGCCCGAACCTGGGTAAAAACATCGTGTCCCTTGTCTCCTGTTACCATCCGCCTAGACGCACAGTTCGGGGACCCCTACCCGAGATCCGCCAATTTTGACACTGACATTGGTGCTTTCATTGAGAGTTCCTCTATGTCGTCACCTTTAGGCCCGATGGCTTCTTCGATCGTCAACCACGACGCGGTCCAGGGTGAGACTTTTCTCCACGGACAGATCTTCGTATTCGGCAGCTTCGCACTACGGGCCAACTCTCTTGGCCATCTGGAGCAGATCGAAAGCTACGCCCCTGGCCATCAGGTCAGGTTTGGAAGCTTAAAATCACGGCCGACATCCGCGGGGACTTGATCTTCGACGGATTCGAGCCACGGCCGAGCATGCCGCACTGTCCCGATGGGCATGATCTAACTCTGCCATCGGACAGCGACCAGAGTGCCGCTCAGGTGTCCACTCTGACCATTAGCTCGGAGCCGACTGCGCTAGTCGGGGACGGACGGTTGGACGCCGCCCCAGGAGCCGCAATCTCTACGGTGATAGAGCCGAATACCAGCCTAGTCCTTTGCAAGGCCCGTGACTCCAAGGTGTCGGACTCCATTCCGAACTCCGAATCTTCCGCACCCCTTCCGATCGAACCTGATTGGGCTCCAATCATGGAGTTCACAGCCGCGGACGTCTTTCAGCACTCGCCCTTTGGCGATATCCTGAACTCCCTAAAGTCTCTCTCTTTGTCAGGAGAGCCCTGGCCGGACTGTGGTCAGCAGGGTTGGGATGCGGACGACGAAGAAATTTGAAACCCACCCACCACCCACTTTGTAGCCACTATCGATGATTTAACCGACATGCTCGACTTCGACTCCGAAGACATCAACGGTATGGACGCCGATGAAGGAGACGATCAAGAACCAGCACCTATAGGGCACTGGGAAGCCACCTCATCACACGATGTATACATGGTGGACACACCTAAAAGAAATGATGACGAGGATGAAAAGGGCGCAACCAGGGATCGCTCCCTTGAAAAACAATCAAAGCGGCGGCATAAGCGCCGCGCCAAGCCCCACCTCGACAAAGACCCAGCCATAGAGCAGGGCAAATCAACGGAATACGAACATGCCATCGAGCAACCGTCCAAACAGGGCGGACAATCCGAACAACCCGTCCCCAGGAAAGATAATAGTCCGGACGACCTCACGCCGGACAAGTTGCTGGAACATCAGAACCTCCACCAAAGGCTCGTTGCCACTGCACGTAGCCTGAAAAAGCAGAAGCGGAGGCTCAAAACAGCGGAAGATGCACTCAGGATAAGATGGGGCAAAGTACTCAATACCACACACAAGTACGGCAACAGTCGTCACACAAAGAGCTATCTGAAGCGGAAATTACTATCAGAATTTGATGAAGAGGCCCTAGAGCCCCCACAGTCAAAAAACAAGGAAGCCACCACGTCGGATAGATGACCCCACGATCGATCTCAAGCGACAAAGGGCGTCGCACTCAATACGGCGCGCGATCCGCCCAAGGATTCGCATCAAAAAACTGGTCCAACCAGATCCATCTATGGGCCAAGAAAGCAAGCTCCAGTGAGCAATGCAATGCAAAAAATATCTGAACATCGCGGCACACCTACATACAGGGTGCCACACATCCCCTATGTTTTACCGATGAGGTACTGGATCATGAATTTCCAGCGGGATTCAAGCTCATGAACATAGAAGCATACGACGGAACAACAGAACCTGGAGTCTGGATCGAGGATTATATCCTCCACATACACATGGCCAGATGAGATGACCTTCACGCCATAAAATACTTACCCCTTAAGCTCAAAGGGCCAGCCCGGCATTGGCTTAAAAGCCTTCCTGAAAACACCATGGGAAGTTGGGAAGCGCTCGAGGACGCTTTCCGGGCAAATTTTCAAGGGACCTATGTCCGACCTCTAGATGCAGATGATCTGAGTCATATAACTCAGCAGCCCTGAGAGACAGCCCGGAAACTCTAGAACAGATTCCTTACTAAAAAGAATCAGATAGTCGACTGTCCGGACGCCGAGGCCCTAGCAGCTTTCAAACATAGCGTCCGAGACGAATGGCTCGCCAGACACCTCGGCCAAGAAAAGCCAAGAACAATGGCCGCATTAACAAGCCTCATGACCCGCTTTTGCGCAGGAGAGGATAGCTGGTTGGCAAGAAGCAGCACCAGCGACCCGAGTACATCCGAACTCAGAGATGGAAACGGGAAACCGCGCCGTAACAAAGAACAGCGCCGGATCAAGGATAACAGCCCGATGAGCACGGCAGTCAACGCCGGATTCAAAAGCTCTCGGCAAAATCAGAAAAAGCCGCCCCCCAAAGATGACAGGGACGAGCTGTCTAACCTCAACAAAATCCTGGACAAAATATGTCAAATCCACAGTACCCCCGGGAGACCTGCAAACCATACCCACAGAGATTGTTGGGTCTTCAAGCAGTCCGGCAAACTCAACGCCGAACACAAGGGGCTCGACACACCAAGCGAGGATGACGACGCACCCCACAAGCAGAACACCGGAGAACAAAAGAAGTTCCCACAAGAAGTCAAAACAGTAAATTCACTTCAGATGACAAAAGGGAAAAACAGAACGGCGCTTACGGAGACACGCGCCATACGGCCAGCCCCAGAGGAGCACCGCCACTGGTTGTTACAACCAATCACCTTCGATCATCAGGATTACTCCAGAGGGGCCCGGAACGCAGACTGGACTGCCTTGGTCTTGGAACCGATTATTGACGTACTCCAATTTACACAAGTCCTTATGGACGGCGGCAGTGACTTAAACCTGTTATATCAGGACACAATCCGCAAACTGGGGGTAAACCCAACTATAATTCGCCATGGCAACACTTCCTTTCAAGGAGTCACGCCGGGTCCAGATACCCAGAGTATGGGTTCCCTTTCGTTAGAAGTCACGTTCGGCTCACCCCGACAACTTCCAAAGCGAAAAGCTAACCTTGCACATCGCCCCATTCATAAGTCGCTATCAAGCGCTACTGGGACGTGAAGCTTTCGCCCGCTTTAATGCAATACCGCATTATGCATCCCTCACACTTAAAATGCCCGGTCCACGAGGCATCATCTCATTAAAGGGAAATATCAATTGATCCCCAAAAGTACGGGTAAGGGTGCGGCCGCCGGGACAGCCGCACACTAATCCAGCCCTACTATCCCGGACACGGCTCGACGAGTCTGACGTAAACATACAAAGGCTTAATAGCCGCATAACCCTGTACAAGGGGCTCCGCGTGTTCACGCCAGGAGACAATACGGCTCAATTCTTGCTCCAACTATATTTTGTTTATTTTAATATAGATTTCTCGCACGCTTATTTTTTACTAAGTTCCTCTCTTTCGCAGACGAACACCGTGCTACGCCCGTCCAGGATACGGCACAACAGAGACACAGGCGCAGACGTGCAGTAGGGACCCGTTTCAAGGATTCTTTTCAGATTAAGACCCTGCATGAACCTTTTTTACTGTCTCTTGTTGACAACATCCCCCGGTTTTCGCTATAACCGAGGAGGAGGCTGGCGTCTTGGCATGTGGCCATGCCAGACTTTTGCGCGTACCTGGACACCAGGGGCTTTTTTACCAAGGGCTTTGTTTCGGCCCGTCTTCATAAAGACCGAATACCTTAGGGAGTGTTCGGCGTCGCGAGTTTGGCCTTATATGCATCAGCTCCGAATCATGTCTTTGGTCAAATGTTGGGTTTGCCCGGCTCCTGTGTTTTGCTGCCTTACGTTCCGTTATATCGGCTAACGCGGCACCAGGAGAACTACTGCGATTGTGCCCCGGTTCGGCCAGGCGAGCACCTCAGTAGAGAAAGCCGAAAACTGACTGTCATGATATAGCGAGAGACTGGTCAACCACTCGATGACTCTCGGAATCTTTAGGATTCCTCCGCATTAACGAAGGGCCGCTTCCCGGTCAGGCACACACGCGCCCCGAATTCAGGCGAGCGCGGTGCCTCTAGGGGCTATTGAGTAGCCCCACTGTCAAACTCCTATGGCTAAGTGAAAGTGATAAAGCATTATAGTCCGGTTGCCTAGTTCGCCGCGCTCTCACCTCCTTTGTAGGACCAAGACGTTGGATTAAGTGTGAAAAGGCGCCTTTTTGCGAACACCCCCGCATTATATGCGTGGGGGCTGAAGCCAACGACTGCCATCTTTCAGGTTATATACACATATACATTAAACGGCCGCACAGGAGGTATTATAATTCTTGCAAGCACAAGTATAAAAAGCTTTTACATTATATCAAAATATTCCTTTTACAATAGCACATGCTATTCGAACACAACATCCTTCGAGCACTGCGCTTCTATTAAACGAGCGCCCGGAAGAACTTCCTCAAAGTAGTGCCTGGCAGGTACTCGGCCTTCGTTCGAATCCCGGGATGCAACAACACTGGCCTTCATATCCGCCCAGTATGTCTTGACACGGGCAAGAGCCATTTGTGCACCCTCTATGCACGCCGACCTCTTCATTGCATCAACATGCGGCACAGAACCAAGGAACTGCTGCACCAAACCAAAATAACTCTTCGGCTCTGGCTCTCCCGGCCATAAACGACTCGCAACATACTTCATGTCGAGTCCGGATAACCTGTTCAGCTCCGCCCAGGCGGCCAAACGGTCGGATACCGAAAGTGGGCGTTCTGGATTGTGGAACTGCGACCAAAAAAGTTCTTCCAATTTATGGTCACCTCGACCTCGGAAGTGTTCGGTTGCGTCTGCCGCACTCGCTGCCAAATCCAGATAAGTGTTTTCCGCACTCCACTGCCGGTCTAACGGAGCATACTCAGGATCCCCAAACTTCATCCGCAGCATATAGGGCTTTCCAGCCGTGATATCTCCGGCCTGACGCAGCTCCTCCTTCATAGCTCTCATTGCAGAGCGAGTATCCTTGGCCTCGGCAGTTATCTTCTCAAGGTCCTTCTGAGCCGCCTTTTCTTCTTATTCGAGAAATTTACAGCGGTCGGCAGCATCCTTCAATTTTATAGCCATCTCGGCTATTACCTTCTTGCTCTGGCAGTGAGCAGCCTGTTCGGCTTTCAGCTCTTCAGCCGCCTTAACGGCAGCCGCATCACTTTCCCTTGCTTGCTCCTTGGCTGGGGAAAGTTCCGCCCGAATGTTCTCCATGGCAGCAGCACTATCTGCATTAAGCACATATATTGTAAGGCACGAGCATCAAACTCCTCTTATCAGATGTCTGTGGAGCATACCTTGTGCCTCATCTAGCCGCTTATTTACAAGCACGATGTCGGCATCCTCCATGTCAAGTTGCCGCATTAGCTCGGCAGATTCATCAGTCCGGCTAGCCACCGAACGCCTCGCCACCTTCATAAAAAGGTGACATTTTACACCTGGGGTTATGATCCTCTGTGCGCCATCACTCTTGACGACACACAGAGTCTCAGGGGCTACTATTTATACAGGGCGCATTTTATATATGTGGCTCTACCAAAAGGTACACCTTTTCACGTACCTCAAAGCCTGTCAGTAAACTCCTGGCGGCCTCATATAATCCGCTTTCCGCGGATGAAATCCTTCCTATCACCGTGTTCATCAACATACGGTGTTCTTCAGAGACGGACGCTCGCCCAAGCAGATCCCTCAGCCTCTCCGACCGCGCACCAGAAGGCGCCGGACTAGCCCGATGACCTTTTTCAGGACCCGGACTTGGAGAAACCCACCAGGAAGACACCTCGGGGTCGCCTCCCTCATAAGACGGTGCAGCTAGGGGAGGCGTTTCGCTCTCCATCATCTCCGGACGAAGATCCCCTAAAGATGAGCTCTGCTGAGAAGGGTTGAGATTCGAACTACAAGGTAATATTTTGGTTATCTTGCTAAGAAATAAAACAGGGATGCCACTCATTTTTGAACCCCTCTCTTTACTTACGGCTCGGAGGAAAGCTGATCCCCTTGAGGGCGCAATACGGCCGGGGCAGTCTCTGGCGCCGGATCCTCTGACGAAGATTTCTTCCCCCGTTTCGAGGTCATCCCCTCCAGGTCTTCAGAGGCACTCCTTTTCTTTCCCAGGTTGGGGGAATTCTCGATTCCTCCCTTCCTGACAGTCTCCTCCGTGGAGGCGGTAGCTCCTTGGTCCCCCTCTTCGCCCTCTACCGAAAGCATAACCTCCAGCATCCAGGTTAAACACGGGATCCGGCGTGGTCTCGGGCAGGGGGGCTGGACACCTGATAAGCTTTGCCTTCGCTATCCACTCCTGTTCAAAGGATAGCTCTGTTAAAGGGCAATTTTGTGATGAAAATGCGGATGGCGTGTCCAAATACGGGGTTACTTACCTTAGCATCCTGGCGATTGCAGCTCAGACCTGCGTCCTCGGACAAGTCCGGACACCTTGCTTGTGATCCGAAGAACAATTTGTACATGTCCACGGGTGTCGCGCCCATAAAATGTTGGAGGACTCGCGGTCTCTCCGGATTAAATTCCCATAGGTGGAGAGGGCGACGTTTGCAGGGCAGCATGCGGCGAATCAGCATAACTTGCGCCACTACGGTCAAGTTAATATCTCTTTCTAGGAGATCTTGAATGCGGTCCTGCAGTAGGGGCACGTCTTTGGACGGCCCCCAGATAAGCCCTTCATTGACCCATGATGCTCGCCGCGGTGGGGGACCCGAGCGAAAAGCAGGTGGCGCCACCCATGTGGTGCCCCTGGGGGCTGTGATGTAAAACCAGTCCCGTTGCCATAAGCCGAACTCCTCTTGGAGAGAGCCCTCGGGCCATGGAGCGCCGGCTATCTTGCTTATGATAGCTCCTCTGCACTCAGCATGCTGCCCCTCGATCATCTTCGGCTCCACCTTGAAGGTTCTAAGCCACAATCCGAAGTGAGGAGTGATATGGAGGAAGGCCTCACACACGACAATGAATGATGAAATTTGGAGGATGGACTCTGGAGTTAAGTCGTGGAATTCCAGCCCGTAATAGAACATCAGCCCCCTCATGAAGGGATCAATCGGGAAGCCTAGCCCCCAAAGGAAGTAAGATGTGAACACCACGCTCTCACCGGGCTAGGGAGAAGGAATGACCTGCCCTTGAGCAGGCAGCCTATGCAAGATTTCGCCGGTTAGATACCTGGCATCGCTCAGCTTTCGCACGTCTTCTTCCGTAATGGAGGAAGGCACCCACCGGCCTTGAATGTCGGAGCCGGACATCGTCGAAGGTCCGAAGCGCCTTAAACTAGAGCTTTGAGTGTGGGAACTCGAGGCGAGGGGCGGATTCGATTGGACTGAAAAAGAGAGGAGTCGAGCCTTGGTCTCTTTATAAAGGAGTTGAATACCAAGAGCCCTCCTCGTAACCGTTTGGGACTCGCTTTCAATTAGAGAGTCATACCAAAGGGCACGGTTGGGTTACCCACGCCCGTATTGATGAGAATCCCGGAATAAGGGGACACAATCTCTGCTTTGACAAGACGTGCCAAGGAAACCGCCTCGCTAAACATGCTGAGGTGGAACAGTAAAATGAATCGAATAAAGGCTTGGCCATGGCGTGGTGTCACGCTGCGGAATACGTCAGTAGATTAGATTTGTGCAGATATTATTCTCTCTACGGTGGTATGTGGAACTTATTTTTGCAGAGCCGGACAATATCCTTGTGTTCAACATCTTCTATGAAGTATTCGGAGGGGGAACCCGCCTTGCAATGCCGAAGACAATTTGTGCGCCGGACTCGTCGTCATTGAAGCCTGGTTCAGGGGCTACTTAGGGAGTCCTGGATTAGGGGGTGTCCGGATGGCCGGACTACGACCTTTGGCCGGACTCCCGGACTAGAAGATACAAGATTGAAGACTTCGTCCCGCGTCCGGATGGGACTTTCCTTGGCGTGGAAGGCAAGCTTGGCGATATGATATGAAGATCTCCTCCCATTGTCACCGACTCTGTGTAACCCTAGCCCTCTCCGGTGTCTATATAAACCGGAGAGTTTTAGTCCGTAGGACGAACAACAATCATACCATAGGCTAGCTTCTAGGGTTTAGCCTCTCTGATCTCGTGGTAGATCAACTCTTGTACTACCCATATCATCAATATTAATCAAGCAGGAGTAGGGTTTTACCTCCACCGAGAGGGCCCGAACTTGGGTAAAAACATCGTGTCCCTTCTCTCCTGTTACCATCCTCCTAGACGCATAGTTCGGGACCCCCTACCCGAGATCCGCCGGTTTTGACACCGACAAGTACCACTCGGGTAATATTTCCAGAGGATTTGCAAACGGATCTGCTGGTTCACCAATCATTGATGGCTCGAGAACCGCTAAACCTACATTACATGCAATAGTACCTAGAATTACTACTGGAAAAATATATAAAAGATCATTGGGCCATGCGGGTTCCCCGTAATAATTATGTCCCATCCCTTTAGCTAATTTAGCTCTTAATACAGGATCATTTAAGTCTGGTTTCTTTGTTATTGGGATAGGTGAACTCTTTAGGATCCATCCCCCAAAGGAACCGGACATGAGAATTTATCATCATCCGGCTTGAGCAAGAGTGAAAGAAATAAGACCGCAGAAGATCCTTAATAGAATTAAGGTATATAATGACTCAATGACTCTAGGCAAGAAAAGCTTTATCAGATTCTCTTTTTTGAAGTTGCACCTACAACTACTCATTGAAAATAATCCTATTCTTATGGGTAAATGCTCAATATCCAAGTGGGCTTACAAATTTGATCATGATCAATTGCTTTGTGGATTGTCTCATGTCTCTTGATTAGTTGGTATTTATCCCCTCAATATCGTAAGTTTCTTACCTCCAAAAAATATATTTACTTGTTACTAATAAAAAATCAAAAAGTTTAGCCTACATTCTTCCTTAGATCCCTTCTTTTACTCTGAGTTATCAACTTATGATCTTGAGATGTTACCATAAGACCACAACAAGCTTATTCTTTTCGTTGTTGATTTTCTCAACAATTCCGTTTAAACCTTCCGTCTAAAGATGCTTTCTATTTCATTCATGGCACAAGCTGTTTTCTTCTACGTTCTTTTCATTCAACTCTTTCAATTCTTTCCGGAGGTATTGTGTCATGTCTTCATCAAGTATCATTCCGTCCTCTCAAGCTCGGGTTCTATTCCTCCATGTTTCAGCCGGAGTGCTGCCTAAATCCTTTCAGTCTTATTCGTTTCTTATCTCGTTCTTACCGGAGTGGTTTCATAGTCTATCTGATTCCGTGAGCTTTCGATTCTCGTCATTCTCGTTGTTCCTCTCTTCTTCTCGAGTGCTCTCAATTCTTTGCTTCTTCTCTTGAGTTCTTGCTTCACCTCATCCCTTTTCCCTTCCGTCTCGGTCCTCAGATCTCGGGACGAGATCTCTTGTTAGTGGAGGAGTGTTGTAACACCCCGGATTCCATGCGCCAGATGTCTGCCAGTTATTCGCCATCATTTCCATGTCATTTGCTTGCATGTTGCATTTTGCCATGTCATCATGTGGATTGCATTGCATACGTGTTCGTCTCATGCATCCGAGCATTTTGCCCGTTGTCCATTTTGCAATCCGACACTTCTATGTCCTCCGACGTTCCCCTTTTGTCTCCTGCTGTGAGCGGGTGTTAAACATTCTCGGAATGGAACGTGATTTGCCAAGCGGCCTTGGTACACCACTGGTAGACCGCCTGTCAAGTTTTGTGCCATTTGGAGTTTGTTTGATACTCCAACGGTTAGCCATGTAGCCCGAAACCCCTCTCTCTTTGCAGACCAGCCTCTCTTCACCACAGCCCATGAGCCCATCCAAACTCCCCCCATGCTCTTGGTTGTTCGATCATGATCGTGTGGGCGAAAACCGCTCCCCATTTGGAGTCTCCTAGCTCCCTCTACCTATATATATATATATATGTGTGTATCCCCCCAAATTTCGTGCAGTCCAAACCCTAGCCTAGCCCCTCTCCGCCGCCGGACACGTCCAGATCGGACTGGACGCGTCTGCGCCGCCGTCCACAGCCAACCGGAGGCCGAAACGTTACCGCTCGTCCGCCCCCGCCGCCGGGGCCTGCCTGGGCCCGGGGCAAGCCCGCCGAGCCCATCGGGGCCCAACCCCGCGCCGCCGCCTCGCCTGTTCGCCCGCCTCCGCGTCTCCTCGCCGGCGTGCACCGCCGCCGCCCCGCAGGCGCGCCTCCCGAGCTCTCTCCGCCGCCCGTCGCCTCCTCGCCGGCGTGCCCCGCGCCCCGAGCCGGTGAGCTCCCTCTGCCGCCCGTCGCCGCCCGGCCCCGTTGCCGCCCCGCCGGCGCCACATCCGACGAGGCCCGGCCAGATCCGGCCGGCCCTGTCACGCCGGCGCCTCCCCCACCCACTCCGGCTGCCGTGCCTCCCATCTCCGGCGAGGCCAGCCCCGCCTCGAAGTTCGCGCACGACGAACCCTAGATCTGAGGTTGACTTCCCCCCCTCCCTCGTTTTTCTCCAAGTCCCTGAGTTTTTCAGCATTCTGGTGCCATGTTTGACATGCCATAACTTGTTGCATACTACTCCTTTTTGTGCGTTCTATATACCAAAATGTTCGTTGTGAGATGCTTTACATTTCATTCCATTGTGTCATGCTTGTTTGATTTCATCTTGATGCCCTAATAATCGTTGCAAAAGTGCTATATGATGTTAACTGCTGTCTGGTAACAGAACTTGGTGTTTTGTCATTTTCGTTGCATTTTGTATGTGCATAATATGAGCTTGATGTATACATGAGTTTTGAGATAAATCATACCATATTCATAGTGGTGCAATCCTTTTATTTTTGTGGGTCTTGTAGTGAGTGCATCGAGCTTGTTAAGTACGGTACTTCCTGTTACTGTTTTGCTAGTCTGAATCTGATATATCATGATGCTATGTATACCTGCTGCTACAAGTCATTCTATGCATAATCTGGAGATGATCACTAAGAATGTTTTGTTATAAATGTCATGCTATATCCATCCATGCCCCTTTTTGCAATTATAGCCTCTCGTAGCTTGTTGTAATCTTGCACTCAAATTGCAAAATAATGTGGCTGTGAGCCTGTTAACATTAAGTTCAGTTTTGCCATGAGCTTTGCTAGTGATCCATGCATCCTATGAACTTGTTCTTGACATGATTAGCTTCATAATTACGTCTTCTTACTTTTGGTTGCCTTGTCATGCCAAGAATTTCTCTGTGGTGAGTTGTACAAGCTCACCAACATGCCTACTTATTGTAGTTCCTGCCCTGTCTGAATCTGTTATATCACTGGCCATATTTGCATGGATGCCACCATCTTTTCTGTTGATCTTTGGAATTAGTTCAGTAAGGGACTTTTTTTCTATGCATTTAGTAGATTAATTACATGCCTTATTTTGATATGTTAAGTTCTTGTAACATGTTGTTTGATAGCTCTAAACATTGCAACCTGATGTTATTTCTGCTAAGCCTGAAACTGTTATTATTTG
This sequence comes from Triticum aestivum, assembly GCF_018294505.1. Taxonomy (NCBI): domain Eukaryota; kingdom Viridiplantae; phylum Streptophyta; class Magnoliopsida; order Poales; family Poaceae; genus Triticum; species Triticum aestivum. Next base: position 548,209,548 of record NC_057810.1, on the reverse strand, counting down.
CAATCTTGTCATGTCTTTATGAGCATGTTCTAGTGTTTTATGGAGATAGCTCAGTGTTCATGTTTTGTTATTCGTTAACTGTACATCATGTCCATGCCTTTTGTTTTAATGTTGAGGTGATTTAGCATGTTGTTTTGATGCTTGCTAGATGCCTAGTTGCTGTTTTGGACAGCTTGTCGTTTAAACTTATTTCATGTGTGTGTGTTGAACCGTTGCTCAGTTTTGAGTGTGCTCTATATGAAACTTGCTTAGAATTGCATGTAGTTTCCTATTACCTTGTTGCATCCATGTTTTGAGAGTGTTTGCTTGATATTTGTATGCATTTTACATCAATGCCATGTTTAACTTGTTTTGCTCATATCTTCTAGGCCGTAGCTCCGAATTAAACGAACTTTATATGTAACTTGACTAGAATTTCGTGTAGATCATCTTGGCGCATTTTAGCTTGCTGTTTAACAACTTGAACATCAGGTTTATTCAGATCTGGACCAATTTCGAAATTTGCATATGAGGACTTACCGGAATTGTTATATGTTGTTTCAGGCCTCATTTAAACTTGCTTTGATGTGTTGCTCTTGTATGCATCATCTCTTGCCATGAGTATCTCCATGTAGCTTTGTCATGCATCATGCTTGTTGTGCATCATGTCTTGTCTATGTGTGGTGTGTTTACCATGTTGTGTGCTTCTTCTCGATATTTCCCATTTCGTTGCGATCGTGAGGATTCGTTCGTCTACGCTTGTTCGGCTTCATCCGTTCATCTTCTTCATGGACTCGTTCTTCTTCCTTGCGGGATTTCAGGCAAGATGACCGCTACCCTGGATCTCACTACTATCATTGCTATGCTAGTTGCTTCGTTCTATCGCTATGCTGCGCTACCTATCACTTGTTTATCAAGCCACCCAAATTGACATGTCAGCCTCTAACCTTTTCACCCTTCCTAGCAAACCATTGCTTGGATATGTTACTGCTTTGCTCAGCCCCTCTTATAGCATTGTTAGTTGCAGGTGAAGTTGAAGATTGCTCCATGATGAACATGATTATGTTGGGATATCACAATATCTCTTATTTATTTAATGCATCTATATACTTGGTAAAGGGTGGAAGGCTCGGCCTTATGCCTGGCTTTTTGTTCCACTCTTGCCACCCTAGTTTCCGTCATACCGGTGTTATGTTCCCGGATTTTGCGTTCCTTACGCGGTTGGGTGATTTATGGGACCCCCTTGACAGTTCGCTTTGAATAAAACTCCTCCAGCAAGGCCCAACCTTGGTTTTACCATTTGCCTCACCTAGCCCTTTTCCCTTGGGTTTCCGGAGCCCGAGGGTCATCTTTAGTTTAGCCCCCCCCCCCCCCGGGCCAGTGCTTCTCTAAGTGCTGGTCCGAACAAAGCTGCCTGTCGGGCTACCTCGGGGAAACTCGAAGTCTGGTTTTACTCGTAGCTAGTCTCATCCGGTGTTGCCCGGAGAATGAGATATGTGCAGCTCCTATCAGGATTTGTCGTCACATCGGGCGGCTTTGCTGGTCTTGTTTTACCATTGTTGAAATGTCTTGTAAACCGGGATTCCGAGACTGATCGGATCTTCTTGGGAGAAGGAATATCCTTCGTCGACCGTGAGAGCTTGTGATGGGCTAAGTTGGGACACCCCTGCAAGGTATAAACTTTCGAGAGCCGTGCTCGCGGTTATGTGGCAGATGGGAATTTGTTAATGTCCGGTTGTAGATAACTTGACACCATATCCGAACTAAAACGCATCAACCACGTGTGTAGCCGTGATGGTCTCTTTTCAGCGGAGTCCGGGAAGTGAACACGGTTTTGGGTTATGTTTGACATAAGTAGGAGTTCTGGATCACTTCTTGATCATTGCTAGCTTCACGACCGTTCCGTTTGTTCTCTTCTTGCTCTTATTTGCGTATGTTAGCCACCATATATGCTTAGTCGTTGCTGCAACCTCACCACTTTACCCCTTCCTTACCCTTTAATCTTTGCTAGTCTTGATACCCATGGTAATGGGATTGCTGAGTCCTCGTGGCTCACAGATTACTAAACAACAGTTGCAGGTACAGGTTATGCGATGGTCGTGACGCGAGAGCTATGTTTGCTTGTTTTGGAGTTCTTCTTCTGCTTCTTCTTCGATCAAGGGATAGGTTCCAGGTCGGCAGCCTGGGCTAGCAGGGTGGTTGTCGTTTGAGTTTCTGTTTGTGTTTCATCCATAGTCGGATGGTGCTCTTATGTAAGATGATGTTGTATTCGTGTGTCATTGTATGCCTTATGTATGTATTCCTATCTATTGAGTAATGTTGATGTAATGATATCCACCTTGCAAAAGCGTCTTAAAGATGCGCTCCTATCCTTGGTGGGACCTTCGAGTTCCTTTAGGATAGGGTCACATCTTGGGCGTGACATGAGTGGGAAGCGGACGACGAAGAAATTCGTTCCCTACCCACCACCCACTTAATAGCCACTGTCGATGACTTAACCGACATGCTTCATTTCGACTCCGAAGACATCGACGGTATGGACGACGATGTCGGACAGGAACAAGAACCACCGCACGCAGGGCGCTGGACAGCCACCTCATCATATGATATATATATATGGTGGACACCCCCAAAGAAAGCGATGGCGATGAGGCAACGGAGGATAATCCCCTTGAGAAGCAATCTAAGCACCGGCTTCATCGGCGCCGCTCTAAGCCTCGCCATAGCAAAAATAGCGATACCGGCACAAGAGACAATATCGCTCCGGATAATGCCGAGGACAAAAACAATCTCGCCCGGCCAGGCTTCGAGCAGGCCGAATGGGAGGATGGGCAAGATAGCCCCAAGGAACAGGCAATGGATGGAGAATCAGAGGATGACAATTACATGCACCTCTCCAAAGACGAGGTGAGCCTCGGCGACGAAGAATTCATCGTGCCTGAGGATCCCGTCGAGCAGGAGCGCTTCAAGCGTCGGCTTATAGCCACTGCAAAAAGCCTGAAGAAAAGGCAGTAGCAGCTTCAAGCTGATCAAGATCTGCTAACTGATAGATGGACTGAGGTCCTGGCAGCCGAGGAATATGGACTCGAGCGCAAAACCAAAAGTTACCCAAAGCACAGGTTGCTACCTCAACTCGAGGAGGAGGCATTAAAGCCTACACTACCAGCGCAGGATGCGGCTGACCGGCCACTTCGTGGCCGAGACAGAGCGGCGTATCAGCCCGAACATCATCCCGCACCCCGTCGCCAATCAAACAAAAACACTAAGGCCCGGGGCTACACGCAGGACCTGCGAGACGTATTGGAAAACAAAGCAGGACAGTCAAGATCGATCTCCGGATCACGGGGGCACGCCCCAACGCGTGACAATGACCGTCACGCCAGATACACTAAAAGCAAATCCGGCCGGGCCGAATACAACAGACCAGACTCATTTGAACTGCATCATGATGTAGCCCAGCACAGAGGCGCCGCACACCCCCTATGCTTCACTGATGAAGTAATGGATCATGAATTTCCAAAAGGGTTTAAACCCGTGAATATTGAATCATACGATGGTACAACAGAATCCGCGGTATGGATTGAAGATTTCCTTCTCCACATTCACATGGCCTGCGGCGATGATCTACACGCCATCAAGTACCTCCCACTAAAACTCAAGGGACCGGCTCGGCATTGGCTGAATAGCCTACCGACAAACTCCATTGGCAGTTGGGAGAACCTAGAAGACGCATTCCTTGACAACTTCCAGGGCACTTATGTGCGACCACCGGATGCCGATGACTTAAGTCACATAACCCAACAGCACGGAGAGTCAGCCAGGAAATTCTGGACTCGGTTCCTAACTAAAAAGAACCAAATTGTCGACTGTCCGGATGCAGAAGCCCTAGCGGCCTTTAAGCATAACATCCGTGACGAGTGGCTCGCTCGACACCTCGGCCAAGAGAAGCCGAAGTCCATGACAGTCCTCACGACACTCATGACCCGCTTTTGTGTGGGCGAGGACAAGCTGGCTGGCTCGCAAGAACGGCGCATCAAGAAATCCTGGCACTTCAGATGCCAGAGACAACAATGGCAAGCCCCGACGCAACAGACACAAGCATCGCAACAATGGCGACAACGCCGAAGACACAGCAGTCAATGCCGGATTTAGCGGCTCTAAATCCGGTCAGCGGAAAAAGCCATTCAAAATAAACAATCCGGGCCTGTCCAGTCTGGACCGCATACTCGATCGCTAGTGTCAAATTCACGGTACCCCGGATAAACCAGCCAACCACACCAACAGAGAATGTTGGGTGTTTAAACATGCCGACAAGTTGAATGCCGAAAACAAGGAAAAGGGGCCGCATAATGATGACAACGAGGAGCCCCGGCTGTCGAACATAGGAGGACAGAAGAAATTTCCTCCCCAAGTGAAAACGGTAAATATGATATACGCCACCCATATTCCCAAGCGGGAGCGGAAGCACGCACTAAGGGACGTCTACGCGTTGGAGCCAGTCGCTCCAAAGTTCAATCCATGGTCTTCCTGTCCGATCACTTTCAATCACAGGGACCATCCTACCAGTATCCGCCATGGCAGTTCGGCCGCAATGGTCCTCGACCCCATCATTGACGGATCCCACCTCACACGAGTCCTTATGGACGGTGGGAGCAGCCTGAACCTGCTTTATCAGGATACACTGTGCAAAATGGGCATCGATCCCTCAAGGATCAAACCCACCAAAACCACCTTTAAAGGTGTCATACCAGGTGTAGAGGCTTGTTGTACGGGCTCAATCACACTGGAAGTAGTCTTCGGATCTCTGGACAACTTCCGAAGCGAGGAGTTAATCTTCGATATCGTCCCCTTCTGCAGTGGCTATCATGCACTGTTCGGACGAGCCACATTTGCTAGATTCAATGCGGTACCGCATTATGCATACCTCAAGCTCAAGATGCCAGGACCACGCAGGGTTATAACAGCCAATGGAAACACAAAGCGCTCCCTCCGTACAGAGGAGCACACTGCGGCCCTCACGGCAGAAGTACAGAGCAGTCTTCTTAGGCAGATCTGCAATTCGGCAATAAAGCCCCTAGACACCGCCAAGCGAGTCCGAAGTACTCTGCAAAAGAGTTGTCCGGCACGTCCAGAGCTCTCCTAGCAATTCGGCCTCCGTCATAGTCCCGGTCAAGTAGTGAAATTTGTGCCGCGTGTAAATAATTACGCACTTAAAATACCATGGGCATAGGAGGAGGAATGGCCACAACGCGGTCCAAAATACGGCCCAACAGTCACAAGACCCATACACCTTCACCCTTTTCTTTCTTTCAGGTCCTTCTCTTTTCGAGGCTCTTCCGATAATCTAAGTATCAAACCCATTACGGGATGGAAAAACCAAGGAGGCAAGAAGCTTTGACGTACAAGGGAGTCCACAGGTGGTCTCTGATAACAATCGCTATACCTATTTTAGATACCCACACGCAGCTCGCTCTTGGTTAGGACATGTCAAATAGTCCTATTTTGCTTATCGCACTACTTGTATACATACACCTCGACTTATTATTATAACAATGGAAAATAATGTACAACGTCAGCTTATTATTACATTTCTCTATCTTTTCCTTGGCTGTTTATTTATTACAAATAGTTCCCGTACATTTTGGTACGATCAGCTCGCCAGGGGCTTTAGTGTACCCCATAACACGACAAGAAAGTCCGAACACTTTCGATAGTGCGGCACCCCGAACTTATAGCATTATATGCATCAGCTCTGAATCATGTCTTGGGTCAATAGTTGGGTTTGCCCGGCTCCCATGTTTTGGTGACTTACGTTCCGCTATATCGGCTAGGTTAGCATAGCGAGAACTACTGCGGTTGTGTCCCGGTTCTTCCGGACGAGCACCTCAGTAGAGAAAGACGAAAACTGGTCATGATGCAGCGAGAGCTGGTCGCTGTTCGAGAGATCTCAAATCCTTAAAGATTTTTTCCGCTTTGGGTGAGGAATCAGCCTTGTCCGATTTATACGTGTATAGCGCCCCAAGTTCGGCTTTCCGAATACCAGGGGCTACGCCAAAATTTAAAATTATAGACTTCTATGGCTAAGTGAGAGTGATAAAGTTGTATAGTCCGATTGCCTTGTTCGTTGCGCTAAACACCTCCTTAAAGGACCAAAAATTTGGATAAAGAGTGTTTAGATTTATCCCAAACACCCCAGTACTAGTTACATGGGGGCAGAAGCCGACGACTGGCCAACTCTCAGATTTTATAAACGGCCGCACAGAAGGTAATATTTTAAATCAACAAGCGTTATATAGCGCACATGAACTCGTTTTCATATTACAGGATCAAATGAGTACATTCATTCAAATATTACATCCTTAGCACATTCCTCCTCCCCAAGGCGGGCGCCCTTCATGACATCGTCATAATACTTTTCGGGATGGCGGTGCTCCTTGCCCTTTGGCGGCCCCTCCTTCACCAGCTTCTCGGCATCCATCTTCGCCCAGTGCAATTTCGCGCGGGCGAAGGCCCGGCGCGCACCTTCAATGCAGACTGACCGCTTTATGACTTCAAGCCGCAGGCAGGCATTTACAAGCCACTTCACGAGGCCAAAGTAGCTACTGGGCAAGGGCTCAACAGGCCACATCCAGACTATAAGGTCCTTCATGGCCAGTTCGGCCGCCTTGTGCGGTTCGACCAGTTGCTTCAGCTGGTCGCTCAAGGGCATTGGATGTTCGGTCCCAGTATATTGAGACCAGAACAACTTCTCCATCGAGCTCCCTTCTTCAGCCCGATAAAAACTCTGCGGCATCCGATATGCTGCGCGGCAGATCTGCGAACGCTCCTGGAGAGCTCCGAATTCGGGTAAGTAAAAGGAAAGTCTCCTTCACATGCTTGCTTTGCATAATGAATGCCTTACCTGCCGCTATTTTCTTGGCCGCCTGAATCTCCTGGAGGGCCTTTTGGGCTTCGGCCTTGGCATCTTGTGCGCTCTGGAGGGCATTCGCAAGCTCGGACTCTTGCGTCTTAGAGTCACGCTCCAAGGACTCGTACTTTTTGACGAAATCCTGGAGCTCTTATTGGACCTCGTCGACTCGGGCCTCTTGTTTCTCACGCTCGGCGTGTTCCTTGGCCTCTTTGTCTTCGGCCTCGGTCAGCGCCTTCTTCAGGGCCGCCACTTTGGTCGTGGCCCCTATTCAAATTCATGACGCTCCTATTAGCGTCAGCAATTTTTTCTTTATAAATGTACAAACGGGGTATTGTGTACCTTTGTTCTCCTCGAGTTTCCTCTTCACGAGGCCGAGCTCTCCCTCGGTCTGCTCTAGGTCCTGCTTTAGTCCGGAGACCTCCGTAGTACGAGCGGCAGCGGCCATCAGCGACGCATGCTTATTCACATAGACATATTCTGATTAGACTCTTGTGGATCTTTTTTGGTCCTCTGTTCGGCCTTTCTTTCCGAACACCAAACAGAGCATCAGGGGTTATTGTCTATGCTATGATATTTTCTCATAATTCGATTACTTACCTCAAAGCCTATTAGGAGGCCGGCGTAGGCTTTGGTCAATCCACTTTTAGCAGACCGAACCTTCTCAATCACCACACTCATGATGGTGCGGTGCTCTTCGTCAATGGAAGCGCCATGAAGCACTTCCAGCAAGTTGTCCGATGCATTTGGTTGGACAGAGGTCATCAGCACGGGTGGCTCGCCCCCTTAGAGAGAGGCTGGCTGCCCGAATCCGGAACCACTGTGGGTTCCGACGCAGTATCCGGCTGGGGGCCAGACTTGTTGCAGCCCCCGTTCTCAGCATCCATGGGGGTCTTCCCTCCCATGTGCCCGACGTCTAGGATTCTGCCTTGGGGCGTCTCCAGAACTGTCTCCCACTAGTCCAGTATCCTCTGAGACAACACCTCGGTGTCGTCCGCGGGCCGAGGGGAAGTGGCCATCGGGAGTGAATCGCTGTTCATCGACGACTGGCCCAAAGACCCATCCGAGGAGGATACGTCAATGTGGGATTTGGACGGACTGCACGATCACATTTGACATGATAAGAAGCAATAAAGCAAAGCATACCGGAAGTATTATAGTGTCCCGATACTTACGACTTTGCCAGGGGCTTGTCCCTGGGCAACCACTCCTCGTCGCTGTAGGCGGCTGTTGTGGAGTGGTCCGGAGGGAGGGTCTTTCCCTTCTTAGACCCTTCGGCCTCCCCAGACGGG